>NC_068357.1:125108767-125351267 GCF_020536995.1 Dreissena polymorpha | reverse complement strand
TTACCGTACACGTTCGTCAATACTGTGTATTATAAGAGAAAATGATATTTGTACATCCCATTTCTCGAACTTCACGTAAGGAGACAACAGATTTGTGGACGGTGTTTCTTCAATAACGTTTTAATCCCGACGTCTACGATCTTGAAACAAAAAACCGAAGGAAGCACAAACACAGGAGAGCCGAAAGGGCATTTAAAATAATTAAAAATACAAAGGGGCTTTCCTGGTAAAATTATTCCCTATTGCTTCAAGAAAACACAAGAAACGACGCCATCTTTTAAGTCTAGTTCCAACTAAACTGACTTAAACCCGGTAAGCTCAAAAGGTATGTTCTTATACGAAGCAATTACTTATACATAACATGATTTGATCAAGTATATTGTATATCATATATTTTTATGTCCTATCCTGATATAATTTGATAATAACTTTTGTATTTTATTTGTTTCAAAATTTACCTTTAAACATTTAACGCTGGATACAAGCCGGCGTTCCAACGGTTCAATCGTGACCTACCTTTAAATGTATTTCATTCCATGTCAGTTTGACTGTCTCGGAATCGTTATTTCCATGTGATCGTGTTAATGTGGTTGACTCCAGCATTATCATTAGACCAGACATGTCATAAAAGAATCTGTGTATTTAATTATGTTAATGCACGCATTGTAGACAAATAATACATTCGTAATGTGTTATTAACACAAACAGAATAGATACCATTTTTTTAATTAATATAAATTATTCCACCTAGATTAGCATGATCACAATGATTCCATTAAACATCGAGTCAATTTGCTTTGTACGACAATGGGTGTTCGAATAACGCATGTATGAATATTGGAAATATGTATGGAAGATCTTCACCGGGCTGTTTACCAGGTATGCTTTTATTTTATGTTCTCATAGTATGTCTGTTTTCTATCTGTAAACATATGATCACACGACCTAATGAGAATATACGACACAAACGACTCGCACAACACCCCGCAATTGATGTGGGTGTTATTAAGCTTAAAAGGTAAATATTTGACGTTACCTGTGATTTAATTGATATAAATGATTTGTTTTCACCAACACAACCTGATATCAACGCCGTATACATATTGTTGATGTAATTTTTAGTTTTTATTAATTGCGGTTTTACGGCAACTCAAAATGCACAGTTTTCGTTTATAAATAGTGATTTTGAAATGAATCATTCTCACTAGATTGTGTTATACGCAATATCCTTAAAAACAATAAGTAACATAACGGCCGGCAAGGTTTAAAAAAAGCGATTTCAAAAACTTAACTGTGTAAGCTGCATAACGAATATATCTTTAGTAGATGCACGTGATATTTACGTGCGAGTCAATAAACTATTGAATAATTGCACAACTCTGATCGAATAGGACTTTAATAAATAGAAATTTAAGCAAAGCCATAGCATCAGGTCCCCAAATTTTTAATAAATAAAATGGCATGATTTATAAAACTTGGTTAAGGTCAACCATATAATAAGACTTTTGTTTATGTTAATATGTTACTATACAGATATTTGACACCGTAGACTAACGAGACAGATACAATAGTATACTTGCAATGCATTTTTCAATGGAATAAGATTTATTTTAACGCATATAAACGCAATGACGTGTGTATGATGCATAACGAATATATCTTAAGTACATCTTTTTCAATGGAATAAGATTTATTTTAACGCATATACACGCAATGACTTGTGTAAGATGCGATATTTTGCCAGTGATAAGTTGCGCGCGAGACGCGTTTTCCGCATGACGAAAACCCGTACTAAGCTGTTTTTCTATCGCATTATGCATGAATAATGTGCAGGCTTGATGGACAGATACACACGCACACACATACCCCGGAACCAATGTGGATTGCAGTATTTGGCTTATGTCATAATTTGGTCTTAGATTTTTCATAATAATCTTGACTCCAGAAAGCAGAACCTAATTGTTTTGCTCTAGCTCCAGCGAAAATGAAACTTGAAGCAGTTTTCTCTCGCTTGTAATGAACAAAAGGGATGTTCATAGTTAAGTTAAATGGCAACATTCACAGTAAGTGTCATAGTTTCAAAAAGCAGTGTATACATTATTTTAACACAAGCAAAGTAACACATTTAACTATAAAAATGTTTTAGAAATTGGTTGATTAATGGACGATTATCAAATGAAAACAGTAAAATAGTAAAGCGTATGTAACGCTTTTCCTTGATAGGTATGGAACGAAAGTAGAAATTTAGGCAGTTCTTTTATATGTAGAGATGTAAAAATTGCATCGCAATTAACAAAGTGCGTACAATCTTTAAGGAAATCGTAACGTGCATTTACCACTTGACGATAATATTATGTTGATAACATTTGGCAGAACCAGTCTTCCATAGAATCATACGGAGGGAGGCGATATATAACGAGAATGCGAGAAACAACCTGACTGTTTACATCAGGTGTAAACAACGTGTCACTCCCCTACACGTTAAACAAATGTATTTATAGATATTTGTCATCTGAGCGACAGGTTTGAAACAGTCAGTGCATTGGGAAATGTGGTATTTGATTAAATGGTTTAAATAATATAGTGCATAATATTTTGTCAAATTATATGAATAATTCGTGATTCAATTTGTTTGAAGGTATGTTAACATTTTAATAGCTTTTTATTTTAACAATCATTTTAATTAAGAGGTCAGTTCACAAAGTTTTTAAAGTACGCGTGGATCAACTCTCGTTCGCCAATCAAGGTTTGGTATACTGTATTCATGTTTCCAAACGTATGTATAAATTGTGAGATCGATGTTGAAGCCTGTTAACTTTATACAAGTAAGGTTCAGAAGTTCTTACTGTATCACACTGTCTATATCGCGTGAAGAAGTTGAGCGAATGTGTTTGTAAACACATTGGTTATGGGCAGTTATATTCCTGCCGGATGCGGTTTTAAGTCAAATAACTGTTAACTGGCATTACTAATTCAGATAAGTTGTGCGCTTCATTTTCCAACCAATACGGATACAAGACAAACACTATTTCACTATTTTGGGATGCTGTAAGGTTGCACTTAATTTCGTTGCTTTAAACTTCTTCAGTTTAAACTCAAGCGGAAAATGAATGTGGTTTAACACCTCCTGAACATCTTACGTGAAAGCATTTTTTTCGTTATCAAGATTGAAGATTGTTTTTTTGTTGTTTTTTATGTTTTCGGAAAACGTATTTAGTTCTTATCAATTTGCGTTATAAATTATTAAACAAATGTACTTTGGTATTCTACTTATGAATACTATATACAACTCAAGAAAAATGAACATGGAGTTTAACAGCATCAGTTTGAAATAGAAGACATCTTTACGAATGTTATTTTTTAATACATCACTTAAATATCACGACTGAATAGCTTGTGTACTCTGCCTTTTTAAGGCGCATCACCCAATGATGGTATGTGCAATGTGTATATGAGTAAAGATATCAATGTACGAAGTGTATGAAAAATACGTTTGTACAATTCACAAAAATAGCCATATATAATACGCCAAACGTAGCGTCAATAAAAAATGTCAAAATTATATTTCAAACTTTATGCAAACAAATAACGACATTTTCATAAAATTAAACAAACGTTTGTATACACCAATTCGACCAATCATACGTTGGAAATAATATGTGTCTTTATATTGACATTTTAACATCACGAAACATAAACAATTACAGTACATAAACGGACAAAAAAGATTTTCACATTAAATAACAACTGAATACTTTTTTTCTTGATACGACATTGATGTAGTGATCTGACAATAAGTTGTGATTTATATATTTACAAACGAATTAATTTTGTTCAGGACCTCGCATGCAACGTGCCTTGGAACATAATGGGAATGATTTGTGTTGGTTTTAGTTTGGACATTTGCTGACGTGAGTCAGACTTGATGACAGATCAGGATGACCTTCGCAACTCTGAAGTTTAAATCTTGCTTGAAAATCGACCCGATGGCGATCGACGCCAGAATTTACAGTTGAGCATGCACGTCAATAATACTTGTACAATTGAATTACCACCAAACAATCCTTGAGGAAGCGGTAAAAATATGATAAAAGACATGGCAGCTAATGAATCTCTTGATCTGAGACAACCGATGTGTTCATTAACAGAGTTACCACACAATACAATTACAGCTGCTGGTGCAGACAAGAACATGAATGGCCCATCTGTTGTTGTGCCAGTTGACACCTTCACGGACGATATGGTAAAGTGTGATCAAATAAATCAAAACTTAAATGTAATCGTGTGTGATGGGCACAGCAATACAAATTCGGAACAGTTTTTCAATACTCATGAGAAGCACAAAAAGGACGTTGAGGATGACGTTCGTAAGTGTTTGATGCAGCAAAAGCAACGAGGAACCTTCAATGACCCAACGGACTGGAGAATTCTAGAAAGATACCTACTAGCCGAAGCAACATTGAAGGCATTCGTGAAAATACATTACGGCTATGGCCCTGTCATGGTTGAGGATTTGAACCTGTTACAACACCAGATAGACCAAGTGTCTGTTTCTTGTTCGAACGTATATTTCCAGTTATGATGCTAACCGCGTTGATGTACGTCGCATGCAAATTATCAGGAACAGCGACTTTGGCGATTGTAATTTTGACTGTGTGTTGTCTTGCGTTTCAAATGTGCAAGTGTAGATGCTGCCGCTGTAGCTGCTTGCGGTGTTACATTCCCGAATGGTGGTATCGCTGGGCGAATGTATCGCGAGTTAAACGCGGCTGTGCCTATTTAACAATAACGGCGACATTGTCGTTACCAGTGGTGTTTGTGATGTTGGTTACCTTGGTGATATACAGTTTGCAATCATTTATTTTATGAAACTGCATCTCTCAACGGTGTACTGTCCTCTGTGTTTTATCGAATGAATTATTATAAACATTTTTATCTAAATTATTTGTTTGGAGTCTTTATTTGAATACATTTGTACCGGTAATTCGTGCGTTTTAAAATAGGGAAACACTTGCATTATACATGACACAAATGAAAATAAATAGTGTGCATTCCAAAACAATGTAATAAATTATTAATAAGTCTTAAGATTCAATAAGGTAAAGAAATATGAGATTTTCTAATACTGCAATCTGAAAGGTAATGCTCAGTAGTGTGTTCATGCATGGATATGAATTGCTTTACGGATAATGAAATTTATACTTTTTATCCCGATTGTTTGTGTCCTTGTACAGTTTATCATTTAATATATATACGATTTGCATATACTTCATGGTCGTGTACTTTTTTGTAGTGTGCATGCATTTATTTGGGATAAAAACTTTTGATTGGTACAGTGCAAGATCGTTACATGTCCAGTTCTGTTCATATTAAACTTTTTGTGTTTTGTTTTGGTAGCCAGGGATAGTCTAAACTAAATGATATTCTTAAGATGATAAAAGAATAAAGCATGCGTCTTCGCTTAACATTCTTGTACATTTCAGACGGTATTCATTGCACAAATTCAGCGTTGTTTCTCATTGTTGTAGATGGTAACTACTGTCAGTGTCATTGCCGCTAAATAATACGTTGTTTGTTTTAAATTTGATTATGTTTTTTCGATGTCGACTCAAGCTGATGTTAACGATAAAGTTTAAATTATTTCCATAGTTAAAAAATAACATATAAACCAAACGTTTCACATTTATCTTTTTAAAGTGATTGCACTGTTAAATAACATCAAACCCGACCTATGTGACATGGTGGGGGTTGCCATTTATAAACTCCACTTATTTACCGCGAAGTATGAAATTAAACCATGTACAATACGTTTCGCCCTTATCTCTACTTGTAATTTCTTGTAATATTGTTTTGGTTTTGCATTTTCTTATGTTTAACTTCATAAAACAGAGAGAAAAATACCGAAGACCAATGTTTTTGACACCTTTATAGGTGTGCTCATCGGTACGATTAAAGGGCTGTTTAATAAAATTGTGTTTCAGTAAATACGTTTTGTCATTATTTTTATTTGTAGTTTATTCTATTAAAAGTGTGTTGCTCTTGCATTTTCTTATATTTAACTTTATGAAACAGAACGAGAACTACCAAACATCAATGTTTGTCACACCTTTCAATGTTTGCGCATCGGTACGACAGATGTGCTCTTGCTAATAGGAGCCTTGTGTTGGGAAAATAAAGGTAAATACATGTGCGTTAAGTGTCGTCCTAGATAAGTCTGGGTAGTCCGCACAGGCTTATTAGGGACGACACTTTTTGCCATAACGGGGCGTGAATACTCAAGTATAGATCATACGTATATCCTATTTTACCGTACATAATTTGACGTATTTAGTGACCATGCCCCTTTAGAATTTTCATTATTTTGTAATAACGCATCATCTTATGTACATGCTACCTGAATTTAATTATATTGTAGACTATATTGATGACTCATGTAGCACGTCAATTAATGAAATGTTAAATAGATTTACTGAAGCCGTTCTCATTGTTGCTGAACCGTTTTATTTTCCTAAACATGTGTTTCCTAAAACTAATCTGAGTTTCCATGTAAATAGCTGTATAAAGAATGCAGACTAGTTCGATCACGAAGTTAAGTATGCACACACTTTGTACCATGACACTTTACGTGTTTTTAACTCAAGCAAACTAGTTATCAGCAGATAACGTTTATGTACAAGTAAGAGGTATTATAATTAATTTATCCCCAAGAAGAAAGCCTGTTGCTTAAAGCAGAAAATGTTGATCTTAAAAATTGAAGAAAATTTGAAGCAAAAGTATTTTGGCGATTTTTCAAATAAACAAATAATTCCTTAACAATAAAATATCTAAGAAGAATGTATCACCCCCGGAAACCCGATATGCTGTTAAAAGTTGGATGTGCTAGGAAAAGTTGCCGATATATTTCGATGAATTTCGGTAGGGTAAGTAAATCCAGTTCTATAATTGTTTAAAGGCATTTTTGAATTAAAACATATTTTGGTGTATGCAAAGGAGGTATTACCATGTATGTTAGAAAAATCCTGGTTATTATTATTCAGGATTTATTGAAATATGGCTATTTAAAGTCGACGATGCAGGGATTTGTCCCATATTTAGCACTTTATTTACAAATTTCTGTAAAGGTATGCCAGTGGAAAAGTTTGTGCACCGACAATTATTGTAGCCAATGTCCCCGAGTAACATATCCGCCAGGGTTTCTTAAAAGAATCGTATTAATGGAAAAATTCGACTTTACATTCAACTTGTTGATAAAAAAATAATATGACAAAGCTTTTAGTGTAGTGTTCATTTTTTCGAATGTAATTACGTGTACATGCAGTCACTTTATATAGATATGTGGCAGATGGCTATAAATCACGAAATGGCTATGTTGTTTACGCAAACAAACCACATCCGCGATGGTGAATCATGATACCCACAAAGTTGAATCATGTATGGTTTGCATACCAGATCAGCAAGACGTAACGATATTGCAGTTTTCATGATACGAAACATTACTCACGAAGGCAGCTTTTAATAGGGATGTGTTCAAAGATTTCGTATTTGTGAAAAATGTCATTAAAACAGTAACCTTCACATTATTTTGGGAAGGTACAAATAATTATCATAGCATTGTGAAATGTATGAAAAAACGCGATTTTATTTAACACACTCCATTTAAACTGTTGTAAAACAAATATCCCTTTGGCATCAATTTTTTATCAGTTTATGCACATTTCCACAAGGGACTGTTTTAACCAAACGTAGTAAATATTATCGATTTAGAATGTTGAACTGTTTAACCATGTCACGTTAAGAATACAAAACTGAATGCTCAATGACTAGCTGAAAAAATTCTAACTACCTACTGCAATTTTATAAAATTAGTTGTAAATCAAATACTTTTCGGTTCATCAAACACAACAGTAAAGTTCATGTTTGTCAACAATTGGTTCATACCGGCCGACCAATTTATCGTTGAACCACATATTTTGCATTCTAAAATTAGATTTATGGTTTGCAGCATAATTAACAATTGTTTCGTATTACAAAAGCAAAGCTTACCTCAACGATTTATTGGATTTCCATGTCAATGGTTAGCGGTATATTATATTTGCAGCATTTCATTAACCGCGATCTTTTAGCTGACACAATTGTATGAAATAGATGTAATATGACCACAGCTAAGCTCGTTGTTTATTTCGAAAAAATAGATGCTACACATATAACATGCCGTGGAACGTTTCTGCTTGAATGTCGTCTTCAACCTCATTAAACGTATCGTGGTGATCACGGGGCGTTATATATACTGCCAACGTGTTTGTAGTAAATGTGTTTGTTTTCAGTGCAGTACTCTGTCCAGTATTTAGCCGTCCATGTATAGTGTAATTAATTGAGTTGTGTTATCTCTTCTGTAATAGCATACCGCCTCTTCTTTCAAGAGCACTGGAGTGACTTTAAAGTTTTTTTAGCATAGCATTTTGTCAAGCTGTCTCATATTCTAATTGCAACATACATACTGCTTCCAATTAACAAAACTTTCCTCACAAGTTAACTCACAAATTAACAAGTTGTAAGTAAATTCTGTGTAATAGTAGTAGAAGTAACAATAGAAGTAATATAGTAGTATTAGTATTAGTAGTATTAGTATTAGTAGTATAAGTATTTTTATTATTATAAGTAGTAGTAGTAGTAGTAGTAGTAGTAGTAGTAGTAGTAGTAGTAGTAGTAGTAGAAGAAGTAGTAGTAGTAGTAGTAGTATTAGTAGTAGTAGAAGTAGTAGTAAAAGTAGTAGTAGTAGTAGTAGTAGTCGTAGTAGTAGTAGTAGTAATAGTAGTAGTAGTAGTAGTAGTTGTAGCAGTAGTAGTAGTATTAGTAGTAGTAGTAGTAGAAGTAGTAATAGTAGTAGTAGTAGCAGTAGTAGTAGTTGTAGTAGTAGTAGTAGCAGTAGTAGTAGAAGAAGTAGTAGTAGCAGTAGTAGTAGCAGTAGTAGTAGTAGTAGTAGTAGTAGTAGTAGTAGTAGTAGTAGTAGTAGTAGTAGTAGTAGTAGTGGTGGTGGTGGTGGTGGTAGTAGTAGTAGTAGTAGTAGTAGTAGTAGTAGTAGTAGTAGTAATAGTAGTAGTAGTAGTAGTAGTAGTAGTAGTAGTAGTAGTAGTAGTAGTAGTAGTAGTAGTAGTAGTAGTAGAAGTAGTAGAAGTAGTAATAGTCGTAGTAGTAGTAGTGGTAGTAGTAGTAGAAGGAGGAGGAGGAGGAGGAGAAGTAAAGTAGAAGTAGTAGAAGTAGTAGTAGAAGCAGTAGTAATACTAATAGGAGTAGACGTGGTAGTAGTAGTAGAACCAGTAGCAGTAACAGCAGCAGTTATGGTAGTAATAGAATAAATAAAAGAAGCAGAAGAAAAAGACACAACACAAATGATATGTGTTCATGCAGCGGTTGCTGTTGTTCTTGTGGTTCCTTGGAATACTGAGTGTGTGTGATGGCCATCGCGTTGTTGCTCGTATTGTTTTATTTTGTTCGCACTGTTGCGTGCTGTTTCATGAGTTGGTTTGTTATTGACGTTGTTTTGCTGTGTCATTATAATTGCTCTTGAAGTAGTCTTATAAATTGTTTACTGTCATGGTTGTATTGCTATTCGAGAGCTAGAGAGTTAGAAAGGTATCGTTCATTTTCGCGTTGGGGTTGAAGTAGACTAAACATTTTCGAATGAATAATTTAGTATTGTAAGAGATATAACTGTTAATGCGATCGCAGTTGTTATACCATTTAGCGAATAGTTATCTTTTTTTTAGCGTTAATTAGTGTGCTTTTTTAAATGCGGTATTGTCTGCGGTACACATGGTCCATATTACTCAGAAATGTTGGGGACCTTCAGATACCATAGAAAGATGTGGCAGCCGATCGAAGCAGCTGCGTGTGAAATATGTACCATCACTAACGTGCTGGTATAAAATTACAATTTAAACATAAAATTGTACCATTATGCTATTTCTCTATGACAGGTCACGATTTATAAAGTATATTAAATTGTGTACTGGCTTTATTAAAGTGATCTTGCCAACACAATGCAAGAGCAAAAACCATAGTGTTAATACTTTGCAGGAAAATTTCGTGGACGTTTATAAACATAATATTAATTTCGAACATGTTATGTTATAACCGAACTCTCTATAAGTTTAAGTAAGCATTTGTAGACTATCAGATATTACGTGGGCATTCTACCACCACTTGACGTGATTGGGAGCGGGCAAAACCGGGGTTTAGAAAAAACTGTGTGAAGACTTGCTCCCAGATAAAGACATGTTAATGCACTGACGCGGCTGATATCTTGACATGATATGAAAATAGAATAAGAAAACCATTTTGTTTGCTTTTATGTAAAATTTCATATAATATAATTATAGATATCATCAAACACTGTTTATATTTTCGTTTCCGGTATTCTTTTCTTTAAAGTTCACAAATCAATTATTGCATGCGCATATAGTTCGCAATACAAAAATGTTAACAATGAAAGAAAGAGAAACAGTTTGATTTGTATTTCCGATTACAAATACACTTTTCCAATTATTGTGAACACAAATATAGATCTGCTCGTGTCGGATGCAGTCTTTCAAAATTCATTACACATAGAACAAAGGATACAAAATGGCATGATAAAGTTGTAAAATATAAACACTCATTACATGTTTTATAAATTCACTCAACTTTTCCATAGTCGATAATCCGGAACTTACCATACAAATATTTTAAATCGACAATTTAGATCGTGACTCTTGTGTATTTAAATGGCTTAACTTAACTTTAGCGCGACCTTCTATTGAAGGCCATGTATTGCAAAAAGTACAGGACTGAAATTTAAATCAAATTTGATTCATCAGAAAACACTTTTCCTTTAATATGCTAAATGCGAAGTGATTGTTACATTTTTGTATTAGAAAATCTAAATTAAGACAACAATTTGTTTATATTTTGTACTCGAGTTATTGTATTTTTTAACACAATCAATTGAACATATATTTTGTTCATTTTCCGATCGATTATCGACATATTCGTTGTGTCATTAGTAAACATAAAGAAAGTAACATTATATTAAACCAAAAGTTGTATTAAAAATGCTTTAGATGTTTATATATTCGTCATTCCGTTCAGTAGTAGTATACAATATAAGGCGTCATAAATTGATCCTTAAATTAGATTCGTGTTGCCATGTGGAAATTGCTATTTATATAATCAGATTGCTAATTCAAAAGTATAAATATATATTTTTTAAACCCCATTTAAGCCTGGTTGTTTTGCCGCTTGACAACGCTCTGGGTATCAGTTGTATCAATATCCGACTTAGGCTCCTAATAACGCAAGAAAATGATTGTGCTTACATAACGTTAAATATTATCGAAAACAACATACAGGTTTACAATACACTATCCTCATTAAGAAAATACTGGTGTTATGCAGAAGGAACGCATACACATATGAAAATGACAATATGTGTGGACCAACAAATCATATGGCATACTTAAATTCGTCCATTTTAATACATAGTTTTATAATGGCATAATGGTTACTCCGTTTATGAACGACGACAAGACTTTTCAAAGGATACGTACTTCCTCATAGTATTGTAAATACAAGGTATGCGTGTTTCTGTTTGTTCTGTATTTAGTTCTCTGTCTTGATTTTGTTTTGTTAGACAGTCAGTTACTTAACATGAATACAAAATCACGTGCTAAAATGAGGCTTTTCTCCAGCTGTTGCAACTACAGTTTAATTTAATTTTATATTTCTTACACTTTTTGAAGTGTTCTTAAAATGCACATATTTGCCAGGATATCACTGAACAAACAAAAAGACTTCACCCAACTTACATCCCTGTTGGTTATGTATTCACCACGTAATTTAATGATATTTGATTTTGATAAAAACTTTTCGAAAATATAAGTGCTAAAATGTACTTTTCTATTTGTAATTTTGCATTGATTGTCACATTGCCAATATTCTTCGAGGGAGGAACATGTTTTTTTCAACAATACTGTTCATGGAAAAAAACATCTACATAAATTAAATTAAATAAAACGATTATAAAAGGCGTTTCGGAATAATACCTGAGTTATGAAAGTATGTTTTGACCAATGGGTGCGCACTCAAGTTGAAAGCAATATATTTTTGGAGTCATTTAAAATAGTTAATCTCAAGCAATAGCGTACACCGTCTCGTTTGCGAAATAAATAGATAACCGATAGACTACTATGTCCACATACAGGCGGATATTGTGATAGCTATATTGTGATAAACCAATAACATCATTTTATGGTCTTTATGTTTTATGAACGTGTCAAAATGTTCCATGATTTCATTGCTAGTCGCATATGTGTCCTCAGTAAAAATGACAACAGTTTTGAAGAAAACGTCACATTACCCAACTGATCAATACAATCAAGAGAAGACAAGTTTTTGACGCTATACTGTTTATAATATTGAATTGCATGGATACGAAACTAAGTTAACCCGCTACATAGATGAGCGTTATGCAGTTTATAGGTTTTGAAAAGAAAGGTGAAATAAAATGTCACAACAAATTGTACTACTAGTCTATGTCGTAAATCAACGGTACATGTCGCAAATCCTCCATAATTACTTTTTTCAAGTAAAAGTTGCATTGTAAGTGCAATGTGACCTATCCCGTTTCAGTATTTTATCGGGATGCACCTGATATGCCAGTTTTGATATATTGATGTTTCCTTGTTTAAACGTGTTAACATAATATATAGTTTAGGTCAAAACAAAGCAAATGTACCCAGGCGTCGCTTCTTTATGTCCGTCGGTTCGTAATTACTCACGTCAACACGTAGGAACATTCCGAATACTAAATGAAATTATTCTCGGTTTGATAAATACGGTATAGTATGGTTTAATACGTGTTATTTAGAAGAGAGATTATGGTAATGGTTTAGCGCGTATAATGCACGGGTTTTGTGTGCATGTTTTAGCGCGAAAGCGCACGAGTTTTTCGTTTTGGGGTATATATGATTTGCACATCTAGTGAGACGCCATTCGAGGGTTGTTTTTGACAGGCAAAGTTATGGAGCAAGAAAACGAAAGGGTGATAACGTAGTTTAGGCGTTCATTTGCGAAATACATAGTATTCGGAAGGAGATTTTCGATGAGAGGACTGAACTTCTGCTAGAAGCGGAATGGTGAGCTGGAACTTCGAACAAAGGTCAGACTTGTTGGTTCTGTTTATTGTAATAACACTGGCAACAACATTCCGATTGAAATTAACACAGGTTGTGTTCCTTGTTAACTTTAATGATAAGTATATTCAATAACATGCTCCATATCTTTATTTGTGCTGTTGTTTTTGTTTAGTTCCAACTATTCAGATACATCAATTGATTTGATTATTGGGTAAAAATGAAACTATTTAAGTTCAAAAAGATGTCGCAAATGTAATGGTCTGGAAGGATTATATATAGGTAAGGCCACATAGTGTGTCACTCCAGGTTGTTTTGATAGCAGAGTTAGATCACTCTCCCTCATGTTTTTACGAACACCTTGCTTTATTTTTATTGTTTTTAAGATATAAAACCTTATATGGTAATACATGTGTTACAAGTTTGTGTATTAGTTCCAAGCGTATAATTCAACAAACGATTAATAACAATTAACTGCCGTTTTCCTTATAAATCAGCTAGATGGTTGTGTGCGATATATGACGTGGTATGATAATGAGCGGATGAAAATTTATGCAAACATATCTTTAAACTATTCAGGTATTCCAATTGTGAATTAAGAATGAAACATAAAAAATCGATACATTACTGAAATATATATTATATTCATCTATGAAACAGCTATAGAGACTTGTCTTGTAAACTTTTTTCGAAACATGTTTGTGTTGTGCATATATTACATCTCGTTCACTGGATATTGAATAAACAGTTTATACGTTATTGTTGTATACAATTAAAAAAAAAAAATTCTCTAAATTGAATTAAAACATCAAGAGTTATTATATTTTTCATAATAATTTAAGACGTTAAGTTTTCCCTGCAAGGTTGGTGTCAATAATAGTGCATGCATATGTGCTAATTAATTTACGATATTTTGGATAAACTGTGGTATAAATTTGGTTTGAAAAGAGCATTGACAATAAGACTGTTGTTTTAAACTTAGATGAAAGGCATTTATCGGTTTTGTTAAATTTAGTTTCGTCATAGTTAAATGCATTTTTAAAGATTAGGTACTGTAATGATAACAAAAGTAGACCGGATTTATTTGCAATATAAGTCATTTTGTTTTCGTGATAGTTTTTGTTCTTGTTTGGTGGCCTGTTGGCTTGATGTGTAAAGACATTTTGCTTTTATGGTGTTTGGCCGTTTTTTGAATGCCAGTTAACATGTGTAATTTGCTTATCGTTTTGGTGAAAGCCAGTTGACCAGATGTGGATAAACCCAGTTAGCGCGTGTAGTTTGTTAACCAAATTTGTTAAAACGTGCGTTTACATTTACATTTTTGTTTTTATTTAATGTTAAGATTGTACTGTTCGAAGGATATTATATATATTGGAGAACATTAAATGTATGTTATTAAGGGCCAGATTGGCTTATGTAAATTAACCGGTTGGCTCGGGTTGTCCGTTGACAGTTTGTTGAAAGCAGATTTTTTCAGATGCGTATAAGCCAGTTTGCTTGCGTGTCAATTCACTAAAATGTCTCAAAACACATGTTGAAATTGCATTTACACATGTTTGCGAAGTTTATTTTTTCAGAAGCTGGACAGTTCGAAGAATAAATAATGAATAGTGTAACATTATAGTAAGAGGGCAGCTCGAAAGGTAAAAAAAAAAAAAAAAAAAAAAAAAAAAAAAAAAAAATTTTTGTGTAATTATGTGTTAGAAAATAACTTGTTAAGATTAATAATGATGCTTTTATTGATGATGATGTTATAAATGTTGATGATGATGCTAACGTTATTGATGAGGAGGAGGAATAGTTGACAGTATTTTGTGAATGGATAATACTACATTAACGAATTTTGAGTGAATGAAATTATTTTAGGTTTGATAAATACCGAATGATGTTGGTCTATACATATTATTTAGAAGAGAAAGTGAGTATGGTTATTGTTTAGCACGTAAAAATGAATGAGTTTCTAGGTTGTGCGTTTAATTGAACAAAAACAAGTAACGGTTCAGCAACAGGGATTATTCTCAGATGGTACATGTATTCCTTTTAGAGTCACAGAAATTCAACTTTGCATCAATACCGGTTTTCTTTGAGATTTGTTTGATGGGTTAAAATTCCAAAAATTTACGAGTTTTACAGCCGACCAAGTACCTACAGCTTTGTATTTGAGTGTGTTAAGCATTTTGTTGTTTTCAAATTAGTAAATCAAAATTAATACGGTGTTCTAGTATATCAATTGAGCTTATGCTATTGCCATGGAAATTTGAGCCAGGGTTCGATCAGTAGCTTAAAGTTTGTCTGTGTTGGTGAATTGAACCTTAAAACAAATGTCAAGTCGGTAGTTTTAATTTTAAGAGCAGAACATACGTATTGATTGTGAGAACATTAGTAAAATGTGTTTGGTATTTGTGCATGTCTCTTGTGGTCATTGGACCAAGTTGTTTAAGGCCAATTGGCCTGATTTTAAAAGCCAGTTGGCTTGTATTGTCAGTTGACCGTTTTTAAAGCCAGTCTATATGGTGTGTGAAAGCCTGTTGGCTTGTGTTGTCAGGTTACCGAACTTTCTTGGAACGAAAGTCTCATAGAATTTACAATATTTGCAAAATTATTGTTTGCAATGCAGTAACTGGACAGTTCGAATAGTATATTAAGTATTGAAGAACATAAAGGTATGGTTTATGTAGTATGTTATTATTATTACTAGGATTATTATGATGTATTTTATTTGGGTGCATTCGGAGAATTGCAAAGCCGGTAGTTAAAAAGGAGCCTATTACATCAGATATATTAAAGAAATTTTATCACACTTTTGTTTCTGAGAGCGATTGTTCTTTGGGGTATTTAAGAGGCGTTACAATCTTTTTCTTATTTTATGCTGTTTTTTAGGATAAGTGAAATTTTGTCTGTTAAAAGATCAGATGTTGTATTTTTAGATACGCATTGTGATATTAAAGTTGAAAAGTCAAAAACGGACATTTTAAGAGAGGGTAATACTGTTCTGATTGCAAAAACTAATACAGACACATGTCCTGTGAAATTGTTTGAAAAGTATTTGTGTGTTGCAGATATTGCATGTTCATCTACTGATTATGTGTTTAGACCAGTTTATTTGTTTAATGTTAAACACTGTTTCAAATTGATTTCTAATAATAAGCATATAAGTTATTGTACTATAAATGATAGTTTTAAGAAGAAGTTAAGTCTATTGGGTTATGTTTCTTCTAAATATGGACTTCATTCTTTTCGTGCCGTTGGAGCATCTATAAGTGCCAATAATAAGACTGTGGATAGACTTTGGCAAAGACATGGTAGATGAAAAAGTGTTTCCACTAAGGACGGATATGTTAAAGATTCTTTGAAAGACAGAATATCGGTGTCGCTAAATTTAGATTTGTGAAAAGTCATTATTAATGTATGTGTGATTTGAAATGTATGATGTGTTGTTCGTAGCACATTTAAAGACACTATAATATATTATTATATAAATGGTTTGGAAATGCTTTTGAGTATTAAGTTCTGTGTTTGTGTTGTGTGTATGTTTCCTTGTGGTCATTGGACCAATTTGTTTACGGCCATTTGGCCTGATTTGGTAAGCCAGTTGGCTTGAATGGTCAGTTGACCGTTTTTTAAAGCAAGTTGATCTGATGTATGAAAGCCGGTTGGCTTTTGTGAGTTGAACTTATTTTCTTAAAAAGCATGTTCACATGGAATTAACAATCTTTGCAAGTTTATTTTTTGCAGTGCAGTAACTGGACAGTACGAATGGTATATTAAGTATTGGAGAACATAAAGGTATGGTATATGTAGTATGTTATTATTATTATAAGGATTATGATTATGATATTTTTTATTTCCGTTTTAATGTTTATCATTAATTTTGCAAATATTGTTTTATTATATCTGTTTAATTCTCTTGTGCATTATTCGATTGGTCATTTGACCGTTTGTGAAGGCCAGAGTGTGCCTGATGTTGATTAGCCGTTTGGCTTGTGTGGTCATTTGACCGTTTGTGAAGGCCAGAGTGTGCCTGATGTTGATTAGCCGTTTGGCTTGTGTGGTCATTTGACCGTTTGTGAAGGCCAGAGTGTGCCTGATGTTGATAAGCCAGTTGGCTTGTGTGGTCAGTTGACCGTTGTTGAAGGCCATAGTGTGCCTATTTTGATTGAATTAATTTTATTGCTTTTACAAATGTTTATAATTGTATCTTTTCAGTTAAAACACAGTTCGAGAGGTATATAACGTGGTGGAGAATATTTAGGTATTCATTTTATGTTTTATATTATTTGTATTCTCTCTTTGTTTTATTCGAAAGTCCTGTAAAATACAAGCACTCACTCCTATTTTGTCTTTGTTTTATTATTTGTTTGATTATGATAATGATGATGATATGGGTTATAAAGATGATGAGATTTTAATAGTATTTTGAGAATAGAGAATAATAAATTTACTCATAACTATGAGTAAATGAAATTATTCTCGGTTTGATAAATACGGTATAGTATGGTTTAATACGTGTTATTTAGAAGAGAGATTATGGTAATGGTTTAGCGCGTATAATGCACGGGTTTTGTGTGCATGTTTTAGCGCGAAAGCGCACGAGTTTTTCGTTTTGGGGTATATATGATTTGCACATCTAGTGAGACGCCATTCGAGGGTTGTTTTTGACAGGCAAAGTTATGGAGCAAGAAAACGAAAGGGTGATAACCCCGCCCGCCCGCCCTTAATGAACATATGTATGGTTAAATAATTGGTTACATTGCTTTTATGTTTATAATTTTGCAATTATAAAGTCTATATTTAGTATATTTTCAGTTCGGTTTTTAGTCCATGTGAGATGGGATCTTAACACAAACCGATTCCTTTACTGGGAAAGACGATGGGTGCATTTTCATTTAAGTCTGAAGCAGCTATGTTTTCTTGATTATTTTGACTCATTTTTTACTTAATATTGTGTTTGAATGAGGTTTTTTAAGTTATGGGTGTCATGTTTTTCGAGACTCTCACTTCCTGGAGATAGTACCTCCAGCATATTTATTGAAATATTGGTATGTTTAAATTTCAGTGTTATTATTTTTTGTTGTCTTTCGAAATGAACGTTTAATTTTAAAGACATTCTTATTGTACGATTACTTAATATGTTCATTTTGGTGTGACTGGTTAGATGTTGAAGTCGGTTTAATATAGCTGTTCGTCATATGCACTTATATATTTCTCGGAATACTTATGATTTATCAACATTCTTTTTAGGTGCTTTATGGATTTTATGGTTTGAGTGATTTGTTTGTTTTTATGTTGATGTCCGGGGTGTGTGCGGGATGCTTTTGATGTTTGTTTGTTATGTTAATTTGCGCAATGAAATTGATAATGTTTTAATTACATTTTTTTTTACTAAATAATACTTAATGTTAACAGTATAATAATAGCTGCTTATTTGTAGATTTCTCTAAAATTAGAGGTTTCGGGAGGTGATGAAGGCACCTAGACACCGGTCTCGAGCCATGGGTATTCATACGTCCCCCTGCCATTAAAAGAAAAAATAAGAAAACAAAAATGGCAGTAGGGTTGCGTATCCCGCTCGCGGTTTTACCTGAATCGTTTATTACTACTGAGTATTGTATGGGGTGTACGTGAAGTCATGTACACTTCTCTTGATTGGTGGTGGTAGATGAATCTTGCAGATATTAGCAGCTTCTTTGAACAAATTAATGTTTCACATTTGTTAATTTATAATATTTAAGCAAGTTAGCGTGATTGATGGGCATTGTGGGCGTCCTGTGTGCACTGTGGGCATCGGCGGGGATCAGTTTATTCAAACAGTAACTCTTTTTTGAGATATATACTTGACGTCTAATTGTTATGAATACATTTGCACTTTTTCACATGACACACATGTGTATGTGAAGTATTCATAATTACATGCCCTACAGCATTTAAATAGTATCGTTTCAGTTCTTTATACACCTGAACAAAGATGTTACACCGTTTCCAGTCGTCTCGAGATTCCTCAACTGAGCGGTGCCGTTGAGGTCTATATCCATTGCGCATACAACATATACGGGCTTCAGAAGAATTGTTTTTTGCATTTATTTGTTGAAAGTCCTGTCAAATACAAGCACTCACTCCTATTTTGTCTTTGTTTTATTATTTGTTTGATTATGATAATGATGATGATATGGGTTATAAAGATGATGAGATTTTAATAGTATTTTGAGAATAGAGAATAATAAATTTACTCATAACTATGAGTAAGCTACTCTTTCACTACTATATGGATATCGTAACGGTTACTCCCGTTTTATTTTCTTTGGCAACCCCTAGCATTGCGATTTTAACACTTCTAGAAACGCATGTTTAATGCACAATGAAAACGGAGACGCCGAGCGTGTTTGTACTTATGTACGTGTCTACGTGCTGCATTTCGTGTAATCAGCTTAATTTACCTCTCGTTGAATTGATCAAAACCGTGATAGATTAACGACATTAGTTTATCATACACGAATGACTTTGTGTTTGCAACGCATTACGGTCTATTGACTGTTTTTCTCTATAGTGAAATAGTTGTATATACTCAACTCAAACGTATCTGCTTTGCAGATTTCGCTTATACTTTCAAAGCTAGATAGCCTAAACGTGAAAGTGACTACAAACGGAGGAACCTAAACCCTCTGTCTGTGTCCGTTTAGAGTAAATATCAAAATATTATTATGGTGGCAACTCTAATTGGTTGGTGATTTACTAAAAAAGTGGACAACTTTAATGTGAACATTATCAAAAAGGAAAGACTTATATCTGCAACCTGTATTTTGAATGTATGGCCCATCATTTGCTTTCTTTCAAGAATTTATTTTATATTTTTAGGTCTCCGTGGCGAACTGGAAATGGTATCCGCCTAGCGACCGGGAGGTAACGTCTTCGATTCCCACTGTGGGAGCGTTCTTGAGATCTGCCCCCAAAACACCACGTAATGTTTTTAAGCCCATGAAACGGACTCGATAGCGTTTCAAATAAGCATGTGGCTTTCGATGCAAACGAGATTACACAAATAGGTTTAAACTTTTATATAGTTAGTTAATTGTTAGTCTGGAAACAATAATTGCGACTCTGTCTTTATTCAAACTGGTTTCTTTGTGGCATCAGTATATGTTACACGTCTTGTAAGTGATTGCCTTTAAACGTAATTATGTTCGTTCAATTACATTGAATACCTTGGGCCTTTATAGACACTACCAAATCCGTTTCATTGCAAGAACTTGTACTTAAATTGATTGGAAGGATCATTAGAACGCTCGGGATTAAACACGTATTATCCCTGCAACAACGCTTATCCCACGGGAAAGGCCGATCAAAACGCGGAACATCGAGGTCACGACGCGGACACCAAACCCGCTACACAATTGCTGAACACC
This sequence comes from Dreissena polymorpha, assembly GCF_020536995.1. Classification (NCBI taxonomy): domain Eukaryota; kingdom Metazoa; phylum Mollusca; class Bivalvia; order Myida; family Dreissenidae; genus Dreissena; species Dreissena polymorpha. The sequence continues at coordinate 125,330,698 of NC_068357.1, read as the reverse complement.
AAGTTCGCAGTGGGATCTGCTTTTATGTGTTGGTAAGACGTATTTAAATGTTCTGTTCAATTTAAATATACTTGTGAAATAATTGCTAGGTCAAAACCTATTAAGTTTATATTGATTGCACCAGCATACTAAAACTAGACCGCGAGTCCTTTGGGGCACCATATGGAAGATCAAGATGGACACGAACTAATGAATACAGTAAATACAAGTTGGCTTACTCTGCACAATCACCAACATCAACTGAACTAGTCAGTCAAGCTTCCACGCGGTATAATTTCCATTACTAATATACAGTCTAAGTTGTTTCAGCCATGCAATACCTCTGACAATTCCAAACACTACACTTAAAGCAGAATGACAATAATCAATGCAGTGCGTTTATATATTTTAGATATAACGCATCGAGACCATAGCATGACCGTATATAATAGCTGCATAGGACTTTAAAATTCCATGCCGATCGAAGTTGCTTGATATTTTTCATTTGAACCGACATATGAGCGTTTAGGCGGTGATGCATACAAATTGGAAATAAGTCTAATAATAATATAATCTTTAGGACATTTTTCTGGAAAGGTTGCTTTTTAACATGTATTCGCCATTAAATAGAAAAAATAAAATATATTACCTTTAAACTTCATAATGTGGCTCATTTCTTCAATAAACCAATGTTTAAAGAATATTAAAACTTAGGCAATACAAATATGTTTTGCAGATTTGCCATACCTTTTAATCGTACAATGATTTCTTTTCTTTTAACTGCGTCCGAAATAATCAGTTTCCCCTAATCCGAATGTTTTTTGCCATGAAAACCTTTTTTATTTCTTTATTATTACTTTTTAGAACATTGACTATTTGTCTTTCGTTAAACATAGAAATGTACAAACTAGAAACATTAAGCTGCTTCGTCGGAGACTTAGCGAACATATAAGTTAGCCTGCTACCAATAGTTTTGCAAATTCATTGCAGTCGCTGCATCTGACTGTGAAGTATAGACCGTATGACGATGGGATTGGTGATATAGCGTAGAAAGAATGTTGATAAAAAATAAATAAAGTAAAATGAGAAAGGATGCTGAATGTAGGTTATAAAGCTTTTATCTTTAATTGTTGTTCATAACTGTCGTTTTATTTCATTCACCGTAATGGCACACACTCATTTTAAGTATTAGTAAATTGTAGGTATTAACTTAAGCTTCGGTATTTAAAACTTTAAAATGAATGCACAAACTCATTTTAATTGTGACAACAAAAACAGATTTTTTTAATCATTTTGACCTCAATTAACATTCCCAGTGTGTACATATTATTCTTTACAGATTTGGGTATATTTGTTATGCTACTACTATTCTAAACAAATCATGTTCGATTTTGACATTTAATTTTTATATTGGCATAAAGTATATGTGTAACATTCTGATTTCGGAAATGATTTTGGTTGTATTTTTCCTTTACTAAAAGAACCGTTATAAAAAAGAACGATTACATAAAGCACCTATATTAAAACCGCAGATGAAAAACAACGAAGGCAAACATACGTATTTGTAATGGTGTCCAGATTAAAGTCACTAACATATGGGTCACAAAATATTTTTTTATAATACAATATGTTTATATTATATAGTTGTAGAACATCATCTTAATAATTCGTTTTTAACAGAAGATGCTTATGAATGGCGGTGTTTTGAAAATAAACAAACCAGTTGAACCGGACTATGAAAATGACTTTGATATTTTACTATTAAGACAATAAACAAATCCATTTAACTATCGCCACATTTGAACGATTTTAGGATTTGTTTTCCTCAAAACATGAACATTTTACGCTTCATATGTTTCAGACAGATTGTTTTAATTTCCAATTAAATCTCGATTGGAGCCTTTGAGGTGATAAATAAGTTTAATCTTAAGAACAGATCTCTTAAAAGGCAGCTGTATTGCTTATGCATTCTAAATCATGTGTTTTCTAAAGTATCTTGAAAGAATTTGCTTCTATTATGGTTTAAGAATCGAATATTAAGATGTGTAACACTTTGCGAAAATTAAATATATACATCTTAAAATCTTCGCGATCTTTGGAAATATTTGAGCATCGCCCTGTGAAAAGGGGGTTTAATGCATGTGCGTAAAGTGCCATTGCAGATTAGTATGCAGTCCGCACAGGCTTATCAGGACGACACTTTCCGCATAAACATGATTTTTGATAAGAAAATATTATGTTCATATGGAATATGGAATAAAAGCGGAAAGTGTTGACTGAACAGGTTAATCTTGGACACTTCTTAACACACATGCATTAAAAGCCGTACTCTCAGAGCGAGGTTCATATACTTGATATTTAAGTTCTTCGGTTCTACTTATGACAGCAATTAAAGAAATGTTGTAACGCTGTCATCCGTATGAGGTACACGTTTCAGTTCATGCAATTGCTCCAAATAATGTGACGCGCTCATCCGAATGAGGTAAAAGTTTCAGTACATGCAAATGCTCCAAAATGTTGTGACGCGCTCATCCGTATGAAGTAGAAGTTTCAGTTCATGCAGTTGCTCCCAAATCAGATTTCTCTCAATCTGCAACACTGGTTATCAATAACAATTAGCTAGTTAAGTAACAAGTCGCATGAAAATGCATAAAATACTGTCCAGCATTGAACAGTAAACCGTTTCTTGAAGAAGCATAAAGTATTTACTAATAACATTGATTTAACGGAACAAAAATAAGTTTTCATTAAAGTTCAGTAGTACGTTTTTAATAATGATTAGTATTCTGTGACAGCATATTGTTCAAGCATAAAGATAAATCATAAAAATAACATAGCTAGAATGTGGATACTGCCAACTTTAGTGAATTATCATGTGTCTACACATTAGACAAAACGATTGAATTCAATGGATTATGGAAATACCATATATAATTTATTCATACAGTGCGAGATCAAGGTAGCCGAAAATAAATTGTCAAAGGTAATAGACGTTTACTGCATTGATTTTATACAATACTATGCTATGTTGCGTAGTTTGGACCATTTTGAGTATTTTTTTATCTTACGCACACGGTTGTTTGACGTTGAACAAGTGGTAGGGTCATTCGGTAATATACATATTCATATTGGTAAAGCTGGGTGAATACACGTCGGTTTGCTCTCTTCTTGCATCACTGAAGTCAGCGCGTGACCACGGAGAATATGACACACCGTAATTAAACGTGAAATACAAATACATCTACGGAATCGAAGTAATGTAAAACTTGTTTTCAATATGAAATTGTGGACACTAATGCAGATACACAAAATCATAGTTTCAACACCATAGACTTATGTGTAATTTGTTCTCGATAGTAGCAAATATGGTGTGTAATATATTCTACAATGTTGCAACAATAAACTAGAAAACTGTCGCGTTGATTTACATGTTTAGTGCTGGAAGCGGGTTTTAAGTACAGTATCACAGACTTACCTTATCTACGGTTCTGTGCTGGAGAGCAGCTCTCATGTATTGTTTCTTGTAAAACGTACTTTTTTTTAGTTCTGTCCTGGATACCAACTTTCTTGACATTTAATGTACGACATACCAAATTACGGTATTGATAATAAAATAGAATGTACAAGAATTGGCAAGTTATCAAATGTCCGTACACAGGACTTCCCATAGCAATTTCATTTTAATATATATTACTTTGTGGCCTTTTATTTATTCCAACGCATAAAGAATGTTGCAATTTGTCACTATAAAAATGCATACTCTTGATAAGGTCTTAAAGTAGAACGCATGCATTTCTGATGTGAGTATGTGAATTTCATACGTAAAAGAAGACGAATATCGGAATATATGTATTCGAGTATTGTAGGAATTTTATAACAAAATTTTAAATTCGGAAAATAAAACAACAGCATGTGAGGGCCACAACTATTTGAAATTGACCAAGATATAAGGAAGTGAAACTATTCAAAATATTGCTTGTTTAATTATATAAAGAAAGCAAAACTTTGAAAAAAAGTTGTTATTTATTTAAATCCTCAACAGTTTTATTTTAAGCTTTTGGTAATACGAGCCTGTTAAACTTATTCGCATGTTTTGGAGAGCATATTACCATGTTCGTCGTGTCGCAATCAGCGGTCGATGTACAGGTTATGCCTATGTCGAAAATAGTTATTCCCCCATAAGTTCGTTTCCTCTATTTAAGGCCATACATATACGTTCGTTATACTCATTAAAAAGTAATGCATATAGTTAATATCTTACACATCGAATCAAACACACCACACAGGGCCATCCATTTTATTTAATATATATCGCCCAATTGGTGCCAAAAGGTACCATTTGCCATTAACTTTAAATGTCACATGGGACCTTTTTGCACCAATTGGGCGATATGAGAGAGAAGGATCAACTTATAACGTTCTTATAATCATTACTTATAACGATGCATAAACTTATGTCTACAATCAGCGTTATTACATTTATGTATCGGTTTATACCGAAACACTTCTATAGTTGTCAACATTTCAAATAGTTAATATACTTGCTTGCTTTGCACACCATTTCTTGTTTGGTGTAGCCTGCGTTAAATGTGCATGTTTTGGTTGAAGTTTCAGTGCATTCCGAGTTTATACAAACTAGTTACTTTAACACGTTTTAGCGTTCAATCTCAGTATATATAAACGGAACATAAAATCGAAGTTATAGCAAAGTTGGAATGCCAATATTGGCTTTTACATAGCAAGCAATATGGTCTTTGTCGTCAGACTCAAAATAAACAATTGTGTTAATTATTAAAAACACAGAGTTGCAGACGAAATTCACGAAAATAATTGTTATTGAGTTACGAACAAAAATGTGGGTTATTTGATGAGTCAAAATATCTGTATTACATACAATCAATATCAATACATTCCCCGTGACCTAGAATGAATTAGATAGTTTATGCACAAACATACGCTTATGTTTTAATGTTCTTTTAAAACGTATACCCAATTTCATTCTAATTGCTGTTGTGCATAAGTGATAAGAACATCGCGTTTTTATATAATGTTTTTAAACTATTTTATGTTATAACTATATAAAGAAAAGTTGCCCTCGGGACATTTTAGCATGCGTGCGAAAATCAGTTGTAGAAAAATAGTTATTATAGTTATAACGGACATGAAGTAGCGATATGAGCATGCAAATGATCGTTTACAGGGATATAACGCGATATTTTTAAACGAGAGTTTGTAACACACTCTTTTTCCAAATTATCACATCAACATAGTATTGTTACTTGATGCATCAATATTGTTTGAAAAGAGCGAATATGCATTGTTAACATAAAAGTATGTGCTAAGGGACACTATTGTCAATATGTCCATTTCGTATCGGACCCTCTTTAGTCTAAACAACGGTTCATATAGACGGTCGAATAATGTATTATACAAGTACTTCATTTGGAAATGGTCGACAATTTGTCCCCATGATTAAAGTTTGTATCAAGAACCTACAGTATACACGTTTGGCAGATATCGTTTTATCATTTCGTGTTAACGCGACATTCTGTCCAGGCATGTGATTAGTTTTAAATACGAACCAACTAACAACGCAAAGCTACTCGTTAAAATATTAATGGTCAAAGTATATTTGTATTTACTAGTTGCGAAATAACGTTCGTCAATTTTCGCGCGACCCTAATTATTGGTTGGAGCAAAAGCGTACGACTTGCCGTTGGGCGAAACTGAAAATGATTCAGGATCTTACGAAATGGTGTACAAGTCATTTTTTGCTCCTTAATTTAAAAAGCGAATACCCACGTTGAGTTGTTAAAGTAACATTACTACTTAAAATCAACAAAAAATTCGTACAATATTTCGTAAAATATAGCTAAATAATTAAAAACCATTGTTCTTTATGGCAATTGCCAAAATTTCAACGCCATATGTGGTCTGGTAAAATAGATGTATGTGGATACAAATTGCTCGTTTTAATAATGGTTTTAACATGGTACCATTTTAGTGTTCTTGTGTCGTATGAATAGATATATTCGTATGAAATTAGCATGGAATTTATTGTGTCCACAAATAAATAAAAACGAGCATTTTGTATCTACAAAAATCTATGTAATCATACCAAATCTACCGTTGAAATTGTGGCTATTGCTATAAGGAACACTGAATGTTTAGGTTTTAATTTTATTTTAGGAAATTTTCGCTGATTTTGAGCGTTATAGGGACTTTAATAAAGAATTCAATAATATATTTCTTCATTTTATCGTTGAAGGAACATGTATTTCTGATGTTTTTTTCATGAACATTGTCGGCATTTTAATATAAGGTTTATTTACTGAATGTTCAAACACGTTTTCAATTTTAAGTAATAGCAAACAGTTGCATATCAATGGAAATTTTATACGCAAATGACTCATAATTGTTAATATAATATATCTTATACAATATATATTAAACTTTACTGATTGACACCGCAAGTCGCAGTCTGCTTTGTGCGAAATTCAATTTCTTTAAAATATAAGACAGCAACATAACAAACACCGAATTGAAAAGGGCTTGTTGTATGTGTTAAAGTGTTAAACAGTTCCAAAACTATATAGTTGAGCGAGACATACAATATCATGATTGCTCTTCTATTTGAATTTTGTTTTATTGTTTTATTCAATAATGAGATAATGTCTTACCGGCTTCATTACTCCACCAAAACAAAATCACCAAGATAATTGCGGGAGCAACCAGCGTGGAACAAAACTAAAATATGTAAACAAGAAATACGTTTAAAATTCCACTAACGGCAAACTTATACTTTGTTTTTTAATTAAGGAATTTTGCATGCCTTGGTTTAGTTTCCTTTTAAAACTAAAAAGATCAGACATATCTGCTTCTCAGAATGTTGATAAAACAGATTATGTTTTGCATAAATTATTTGTGTCAGGACCTTCTTTCAGTCAATAAAAGGCTTACTTCTAAACCTTCAGAAGATAAATATCATAATGAATGTTACAAAGGTTTATATACTTTTTAAGGAATTCTTAAATACTATTTGTATAGGTCTTATCCCTGTTATTCGTTAAACCTGTTTCAAATTTAAAAGTACATTTGCGACCATTTTGTGAACATTTCAAGGTTGTTTTTCTAAAGACAGTTGTAGTTGCCATTTGTTAAACAACTTATTCTGATTTCGGGTCATCTTCCGAAAACATAGCATCTTTAACAAAATAAAAGGATGAACAGTGTGTATGGCGTTTTACACACACCTAGTGCAGGTTTATAAACAAAGGGGCAAAAAAGCATGTGGCTTAAGTGGTTTAATCTTTCTGGTCCAAACGTAAACGATCGCACATAAGGTTTCACGTAATGAGTCTCATGTTTCATTAAATTGTATAATAACGCATCAGAATACGTGTATAGATGATATAATGCTAAGGGTGGCAGAGCGCTGGACGCTCAATCCATTTCGTCACATTTACTATTACTTGATGCGTGGCAGATGATTTAATATGTTTCAAGGTCCAAACTAGCGGAATTTTCGCATTGAAAATCGTTTTGTAAGCAACGTATGCAACGACAATTCTCGCTTAATTTAGCTGACAAGTTTAAGATGCAAACGTATCAACAAATCGCGAAGTGTTTTGTGAAAATGAGCAAACATAACTTATGTGATACTTTACATAATACAATATATACAAAAACATATTGACACAACAAGTATAATGTTTGGACCAGTACAATTAAAATTCAAGTAAAACAATATTTTGCATACAATACGAACGTTTCGGCGTTCCTTATAAAAAAGGTATAGAATAAAAAGATGACTGATGCTTATTATTCTTTACTCATTTAAACGCTGTTATATGTACAAAAGTGTATCTGATAATAATTGTAAGCAATTAAGTCAGCATTACAGAAATTCGCATTGGATGTTTCAGGTCTGGAAACAAAAAGTACAATTATCATTAAACGTCAGTTCCTGCCAAATAAACACATATGATACGATGACTTCCACCTTCGTTCCAGGGGGATTGGAGCATTATTTAGACGGTATCCCTATATTAACTATTAACCTTTAGCTGTAAACATGGCGTGCGATAAAATAATAAAACATCGATAACTAAAGCGAGTTTATTGTTGTTATTTTGTGTCATTTCTGACAAGTTAATATTGTTTTGACATTTCCAAAATAGGGAAAAGTTAAACATTCGATCAGACGTTGTACTTAAAAATGCATATAAACATCATCATTTGCAAAACAAACAGTTAATGATTTAGCAAATATTAATGTAAACATCACTATACCCATTGTCACAAAAATTAGAAGAATATTAATGTAAATACCATGTTTATGTTGTTCGAAATCGCAGTCCGTTTCAACGGGTCTTGGATCTACAAGAAGTACTGACTGCTACAAATATTGTTTTGTGATAGGACCACTGTCAGTTGCTAACTGCGTCATACACAACGTAATGGTTACAAATGGTTTAATGCCAAATTAAAGAATGGAAGGTGTGACTTATCAAATAGTCTAGTGGGCGTGATGATACGCTTCCGGCAAGAGAATGTGGTCATAATCGCAGATATAGCAGATTTATTTCACCAGGTGTGCGTACGTAAACAAGCCTTGATGCTGATCGCTTTCTATGGTGGCCAAGTGTTGACATGACAAAATCCCCAAAGACATACTACATGCAATTTCACCTGTCGCCGAGCTGCGCGGCATATGCGTTAAAACGAACTACATAAGACAACGCTGAAATGTATGATGAAGAAGTGATATCAGAAATTTCTATGTCGATGACTGTTTGAAGTCCGTAGGATCAGAAGAGGCAGCTGTTTAACTTGCTATATAGTTGCAGCCCCTTATGAAACGTGGCGGCTTCCGGTTTGCCAAGTGGCTTAGCAACAGTAGGAAGGTTCTCGATGCTATACCGGAAACGGAACGCGTCAAACTTGACCTCGGGGAATCTCTACCAAACGATCGAGCGTTGGGCGTTTTATGGAACGTAAATGATGATACGATTAATTTCAAGGTGAAATTAAAGTACAAGTCTGTCAAAAGATGACGTATGCTTTAGATAGTAAGTTCGATATACGACCCTCTTGGATTGGTTTCTCCGGTCACGTTGAGAGCAAAGGCAATTGTACAGGACTATACAGAGAAAAGATCGTCTGGGATGATGTCACGCCGCAGATATCCGGAAACGAGTGACAGCGGTGACTTTCAAGCCAACAACACTGGGAAACTAAAAGATGCGCTAATCCATGTCTTCGGTGACGGTTCCGAGTTGGACTACGGCGCATGCGCATACCTGCGTTTAGCAGACGAACACGACTGTGTTTCATATTTCCTTGTCCTCGGTAAAGCACGACTGGCTCCTATTAAGCAGATGTCAATTGACGCCAAAGATACAGATGGGCTTCAGAAATGGTTTAATTGCCCTGCGTTTCTGCGTCGTGATCCGTCATCATGACACAGTGCACGACTTGAGCGGCTATGACGTTGAGGTTGAGAGAGAAGCTGTCATCAGCCATACATCGACTGTATAAGAATGTATACATTGACTGTTCACTACTCAAACTGGACAAAGTTACAGCGGGCTATTGCATGGCTATTAAGGTTCAAGTCATATTGCAGAAAACGCTACCTAAACCATAACGTAGAAGTAAGCACTTCTGACTTAAATGTAATATATGTCAGTAATGCCACACGTACAATACTACAGTATGTGCATAGAACAAAATTCGCAGAGAAACTCACATCTACGAGCAGGGGCAATCCGGTTAAACCGACAGTCAGTTAGCTGCGTTATATCCGTAGCTGCATAACGGGTTAATCCGGGTAGGTGGCAGACAACAACAGGTCAATGCTGACAATAACCTCATTGTCCTCCCTAGTAAGCACCACGTTACTAGGCTCATCATTTGGCATTATCACACGCTAAATGGTCACGTCGGTGTTCAGCAGGTGCTCGCCTCGTCACGGGAAAAATTGTGGATATTACGCGGTCCAAGTACAGTAAAAATGTTCTAAAGGACTCCTTCGTTTGTAAAAGCAACACAGTCAACTGCAAACCCAACAGATAGGTTCGCTACTTCCGGAACAGAGGACTCGAGAAAATCCACCATTCACTATTGTAGGAGTTGACTTATTTGGACCGCTGAATGTTAAACATTGCCGATCACACTTAAAGAAATACAGATGCCTATTCGCGTGTTTAAATACTCGCGCAATTCACATAATTGAGCTTCGCATAGTCTGAAAACTAACTCGTTCGTTGCAGCGTTTCAACGGTTTACTAGCCGACGTAGGATTCTGAAGAAGGTATTCAGTGACAACGTAACGAATATCGTTAGCGGCGATAGAGAACTACGTGAAGCTTTTACTGAGTTGAACCAGTCGAACATCAATGAATACATGTTACAACATCACATTCAATGGCAGTTCAATCCTACTTATGCTAGTGATAGGGGCGGTGCCTGGGAGCGGCTTTAACTCGAAGCATTTTCAATGCCACTACTCAAGAGCAACTACTCACATTTGAAAAGCTGTTAAAATTGATGGCTGAAGCAGAGCGAATTCGTAACGATAGGCCTATCATGCGTGTGAGTAATGACCCAAAAGACCCACCGGCCCTTACACCAAATAGGCTTCTGCTAATGAGATCGAATGCCTGCCTTCCGAGAGTGATGTTCAAGAAGGAAGATTCTTACTCAGTACGTTGGTGTAACAAATTCATTACCTGGAAGATGTATTCTGGCGACGCTGGATACGGGAATACTTACCACTACTGCAAATAAGACAGCCATGGCAGAGAAAACAAACAAATCTTCCCGAAGAGGATGTAATGCTTGTTGCCGAGGACAACGTACGGAGGGGACAGTGGCCTTTGGGCCGAGTTTTCAATGTCATTCCTTGAAGTGTTGGGCACGTGCGTAGCTGTGTAGTTCTTACTCGGAATTCCCAATCAGTGAAACCTATTTATACACGGTGCTTGTTAGAGACTGCGATCTAGGGCTTCATAGAATTTTACAATCCAGAACTAGGATTCTTATGTATGTATTTTTAAATGACTTGTGACTCGCGGTTATTGAACCCATTACTAAATGATAGTTATAAAATGTTATTTATTTCATTTACCTTATGTGATTTGTATGACAATTTCAACATTGACACGTTAAATTGATAGTACGTGTTCAAGTAATTTTAAAATTGATTGAATCGCTATATACAATTGTTGTATTAAAGACTATTTTCTTTTATCATCTGATATAGAATGTCGAATGTGTATACACATGTAATTTCTTTCAACGATGATGGCATTTTGTGTCACTATTATGTGTGTTGTGCAACTGATACAATTGACAATATGTATCATCAATAATAAATTTTAAGTATGTAATACCAACCTGTCCAGTTCTAATGATGCGGTATGAATGTTAAATGTGCATAAGTGATGCTTTCATAATGCCATAATTGTATTGTAAATAATCAAACATATTACTATGTTATTTATTCAGATTATTAATGGTGAAAAGAAAGGAGATAATACCATAGGCGCTCGATGGCAATGTTTTATTTTTTTTATTTTTTTGTTTTTGTTTTAGTTACCCGTTGATTAATATAATGCATACACATACTAAATTAATAAAAATCTTCCGACCAAACTTCTTTTAAAAAAAGATAGTTCGACTATGTACATATTTATTGACAAGGTAAGCCACTCGTCATTTTCTCAATCTACGGAAGTAAGTCATTAAATCACTGTCACCCCGCTCGCTTATTGAAATGCGTGTGCAGGCCGGGAACCTCGTATAATTTGTGTCTTCAAAGTCATTATACAGGATTATTGGAATACTATATAATTAAAGCGTAAATCAACTCAAGCGCGTTCTCTCTGAACATTTTTTTATTGCATTTGATTTAAACTGAGTATACATTTTTACTTCTTAGTGTTTATATTTGTTGCCTATTTAACTTATTTTCTACCTATTTCTATGAAAAATGAAAAGACATTAAGAACCACATGTAAGAATAAACTATTTTAACAGAACACACGTACCTGAGTTAAACAACAAAAACGTTGAACCACAAAACTGAAATATTCAAAGATGTTGATATAATACTTCATTTATTTTAAACATATGACATTTATTTTGTTATTTTGTAATAAGAAATACATTTAAGTTAACAAAAGTATTATATTTAATTTTACATCATAATAAACTTACTTACATTTCGTACTTTATGTATGGGGTTATTTTTATTGTGAAGGTAAGTTCAAAATTAATTCAGTGCATATTAAGTTAGATAACACTTGAGCAATCATTACAAATTTGTGAAATGTGATTTTAGAGTTGGTATTGTCGTGAGAGAGATAAAAAGTGTCATTCTTAAGGAATTTAAGTTACGTAAATAGGAGATACACTTCAAATGATGATACGCGTAACAGAATATTATATTAAAAGCAAATAAATTAATTGGTGCATACTCAATAAACGATACTTGTCCTTGTACAAACGCGATTCTCTCTTCTATTTGCATACACTGAACACTGAATGCGAATGATAAAAGGCTCGTCAATAGGATTGCAAGCTCTTCAAATAGTACTTAACGCCACTGTAAATGCGCATTCTCATATTGAAAATTTATTTGGAAGCATGTGATTGTCGGTAGTTAAATCTTGATTTGCATTTGCTGTTCAGTTACATTGTATTTGTTTCGTAAGATCTATTCAAACATTATATTTTTATTCCTTATGGTTAAACGTCTGGTTTATAATATCAAAATCCATAAAAAATAGAGACATGCCCATACTGTCATGTGTTAAACTAAGACGCTTTATTAAAAACAAAACACGTTTAAATACTTCGTTCAGAAATTTGTATCTTAATCATATACACCTTTCAGCTTTTTGAAAGCATATTGAATACATGCGACGATCTTACGATAATCTCGTACCGCAATTGAACATTTGTATAAACACATGTACATTGTATCATTCAACGTTTAAACTCGGAAGTGATTACTACGATGTTTTAAAAATATCAGTCAATACGTACATGCAAATTAATCGTTATGGAATCCAAATGTGTTTTACTAGTACAATTGTGTTTTTATTGTTCATACATGTTACATTTTCACCGATGGGTAGGTGTCGTATTGACAATAGAACAAGACTAATCATAATAATTTGTGTCTGCTTTTTACATGCGTATATGTGCCATCGTTCACACTTTATCAGTCTCTTGGTATGTTGTTCTTTTTAAGTTATGCAGATTAAAATAGATAGAGTAACACAACGATGTAAACGTTTAACCTGGTAAATACATGGTACAGTCAATACCAAAGCACGATGATATATATCTTATAGCGCAATTCGAGTCAACTGTATTTATAATCATCCTTGGCCAACACACAGCAACCTCACAAACCTGACAAAACAGCGGCCTAGCATGCTGAACACGGGCAAGTACACAACATGATCAATTTCATTCTGGTAACGAACCGGTTTAAGTCAGAAATATACAACGCGAACACAAGAGCGTTTCCTGGCGAAGACATCAGCAGTGAACATGATTTTGTGATGTAAACCATCAAATTGAAGCTAAAGAGCAAGAGCATCACCAAGAACCATAGCATTATATTTGACTTGGAGAGACTGAAAGATCCAGAGATAGCAGAGGTATTGCAAGCACGGTTTGATCGAACGGTCGCAGCCCTAAACACTTGTCCATGTCATTGGCACCATCACTAACATCACCAATAAAGTCCTGCTGTCATCTGTCGACAAGATTCTTGGTAGAGAAGGAAAACAGAAGATTAAGCCATGGTTTATCATATACCTCTGCGACAATAGATGAGAGCTGAGGCATGAGCAGTACATCAGCAAGGTCTCTATGACAGCATACCAGAAAGCAAACAGGAAATTTCGGAAGAAGATGACAGAAACCACGCATGATTATGTGTAAAGCAATTTAAAGACATTGATAAAGAGATACGCAAGGCAACATTAAGCAGGCCTACGTCCCTCTCAGACCAGATGATGGCAGGCACCTCCTGACCGGCAGTGCCGAAGTCCTAAACAGGTGGACGAAATCTATCAGCGACCTATATAACTACCCGCTTCAACCAAACCAATTTGTCCTTCCAAACTAGCCAAGACACGAATCGTTGAATAAACGATGTCATTTTTGTCACAATTATTATATCATTCGTTTATTCTAATAATAAGGCAAGTGACCCGCTGCAACAAAATATGATTCTGGAGAATATACATTAACGTGTTGTACTAGTTAATATGAGTTTAAAGGGAACGTTAAACTATTCATTCATTTTGCAGAGTGTTTTTTATGGGGGATGGGAGAATAGAAGACGTGCGTCCCATATATGTTTAGTTCGATGTTGTTATATTTTCAGCCTTCAGAGGCTGGTAGCGGTATTGTGTTTTTATTATTTTTTAAGAAAATTGTTTTTAATAAAAATTCAATACTGCTCCAGCAGCTGGAGTTTCACTTCTTTATATTGTGATACATCGAACAACAATATATAGAGACAACTAGGAATTAGTATTGATTAACTAAACCTCTACATGTGAAATACCATTAAACTGGCCCTTTATTTTCGACCTAAATAACCTTTAGATGAACGCTTTAAACATTTATTTTGAAATCAACTAGTACACAAATTTGAAGGATATTACATAAACCAACCACTGCGATTTAAGAGTCTTGAATCGATAGTTTATGATGGAAGCGTACTTGAATGCATAAAGGACCGACAATTGACGGTTACGATAAGAACTGTTATGTAGTTTTATATTACCTGTAGAATACACATTGGCAGACCCGACAAGATGTTTTAGTATTTAAGATATCAATGTTTGTTTTTATGGTAATGTTTTGTGTTTTGTATGTGCTCATGTTATATAAAAATATATTGTTTTGCATTGTATAATCTACAATGCAATTGTATAATATTAAAACAAGGCCGTTAATTGTACATAAAACAAAATATGTTTATCGTTTTTGTTTTTTTTCTCTTCTTTATGAGTCTATGTAATTAAACCTTTCAAACAATCTTAAAGTCTAGCGTGATATATGCAATTATTTAAAGGTACTTTGGTGAATTGCCTTTTGCGATAAAGGCTAAGGTGTCAGGTGTCATAGCCCAAGGTGCTCGTCAATTTGAAAAGCACTGACATTATGAAAATCTGCTGACGAATTTCAATACAGCATATTGAGCGGATTTTTATATTTAATTTGTTTACATAGGATTTCTACAAATTAGCTTATTATGGTATTCATGTTGCGATGTGAGCCACTGTTTAAACTATTTATTATTGGCCAATTCAGAAGGTGCAAATATATAATTATGAAATTATCGATTCAATTCGTTCGATCTCAAGTTCTGCTTTTTCAGATAGCATTTAGTGGAAACCATAGTGGATACAATACGCAGCTAAAGGTAAGTGAACACCCATTCGTCATTGTTTCATGCCCGCTAATAATTAATTAAGATGTCATATATGAAAAAGCTTAAACATTACTAGATGTATTATCCGGTGAACTATGTTTAACCTCCTTCAACCGTTTGCAATTTAAACTTTACATGTATTGTATATATTACATATACTATTCGCAGACCATACAAACCATTAGGTAAATGTACAAGTTATTGTATTTAAGAATATTGCAAGTGATTCATTAACTCATTATATTTCTGGTAATGATGAATATTACAATACAACTTCACAACGTACCCGGCGTTGGTACTGATATTTAATATATTGTTTCGGGTAATTTTTGAGTTCTTGTTTTGTAAGCTTTAACAGCGCCCTTACTGCGCTGAGATTGGTGAATTCAACATTGTGCTGAGGTTTTGGATTTCTTAAATATAACACCATATATTAATAGCACTTAACATAACAAAGTACATTCAAATACCTTTCAAAATCGCAAAGCGTAAGCAGCTCTTATATAAAAGTATGAACGCAAGTTTGTATATATATGCCTGATAATATGTTGATATTACTAATTGATATTACTAATGTGTCGACATAAATCCCATTATTGGTTGTAATTCGTTTAAAATTTCGAAAAGATACAAATGGAGCACAATTGGAAAACCATTGAAGTGGCTAACAAAACATGGAATACAGTTTAACCCAAACGTTTTCCATTAACACTTACGGAAAAAACATATGACCTAGTTGTGCTTTATTTTTCTGTCTGAAGGTAAATCAAATATTATATGACGGAAGTCGCATGATGTACATCAAAACAAAAGTATTGCAATTTCCCATTGTTCAACACATTGTCAATGTTATTTGATTTATTTGAGGATATTCTTCATATTCAAGACACATACACAATGTAATTACAATGATGTAAAATGCTTTCCGTTTCAGAACCGCAAAGGCGTTTAAAATATGGATACAAATTCTTTACTGAAATGTTATACCGAGGTGAGATTTTCTAAACTTAATTTCCTGTAAAGGAGCATATTTGCACTGCGGTATTTCGAATTAACCATTCACCGCTGAAGCAATGTTAATAAGATGAGTACTGTTAACATTACTGGTACTGTTTAAATAACATGGCTGAAGTTACATGTCTGTAGAGGGAATGATGAACGTTCCTTCAAAAATGAACCGGATGTCTCTGGTGACTGAATAACGTTAGACGGTGAGAATGCCGCTGCTCCCGCGATATTTATGCAGCTCTGCATGTCCGTCATGTCGCCCTTTTAACGCGAGCTCTTTTGCTGTTGTGTTGGTACTGTTAAACTGTCCCAGGAAAATGTGCGTTCTCGCTTTTGAGGCATTTATACTTCACATAACATATTTGCACTCATTTTACACATTATTTCATCTTTCAAATAGTTTATGTAAAGGTTTATTTTTCTAACAAATTATAATTGTTTTATCTCATCTGCATTTCTTCCATTCTGCCGCGCTGACGCATGCGCACTGTCTTCTTAATTAATATATTACAATTTCACACCTTGCGATGTACACCTAGTATTTTGTCAATCTTGAGTGCTTACTCATTAATAAGACGAATGGTTAAATAGTGTTCAGCCGAGAGACGACGCAGGTATTTTCAAACACTCGTAATTTATAAACAAATCGTCCAATTTAGCTCATATGCCACACTTAAAATAATTAAAGTATATAATCATCAAGTTAGGATTATTTGAAAGCGATTAAAATTTCTAATTTATTCAAAGAATAGATTCATGGGATAAAGAAGTCCATATTAAACTAAAGTTCGTATTACATAGCATTTTTTCAAAGCAAGAAAACAAACGTCAAACGTGTAACTATAGTTTGATTTCAACACGCAAAACGAAAACTATATGTTGCAAATTTAAAATGATGAACTAAACGCCCTAGGCACATGCCTCCAATGTGTGTAGAAAGAAAATAAATTTAGGACACGCAAGGTCAACTCGAAATTTTAATTCTATGACCTTTGTATTAAGTCGCACCAGCTAATAATCAAATGTATGTTATGTATGTAATGATGTTGGCTTGGCATGGGCATCGTGCGTCACCAAGTCTTCTAAAACTCATGCTATTAGGGTCAACTTTAAAGTAAAGTTGTGCTTTAAATTAATATATCTCTACACAGAGGTGTTGCCAGAAATAAGGCCGTGAAATAGTGCGATACAGCGTAAGTCTAACTACAATTGCTTTTCGCGTATTAAAATGTTTAGAAATGTACATAATGTACTTATTATATTTTAAGGACTGATTAATATTTACCTTCAGGCTTTGAAGAAAAAGTACGAACCCTGTGATGACATGAGCGTTTTTATGAAGAAAATTCTTCAGTCGGAGGTTTGTTCCATCTTGATTGGTCCAATAAATGGTATTAAGTTTTTACGGAAATTGAGAAAATATATCAGAAATTTATTTATACAAAATTCATATTATTAACATAAAAAATCTGTCGTGGCGTGAGCTCTAGTTGCACTTATTGCGATTTAGTAATATTGTTAGCAAGAAAAGTTGTTTTTATTAAAGGCAAACATTCAATAAATGCACGTATTCTTTAATCAGTATCCACATGATGTTCGCAAAAGAGTGAGAACACTTATTTATTATGTAAACACCTACAGCGGACAAACAGATGCACGGCCTACAGCAGAATGTAAAGAGTCAAACTGAAATTCTTATAGTTGTATTATTTTTAACCCAGTTCGATAACCTCCTTAAACGCCTAAAGAAATTCGTCAGCACGGGCCTTGAATTATCAACAATTTGCGAATTACCCTTTACCTATCTCCCAAGTGTACGCTTTTAAACTCAAGCAGATTATATCCTGTTATGTTTACACTTGATTTGTGTTGCCATAATATATTGGCCTATTTCAATGATGAATACGATCAACTCAGTCATTTTGTATAACTGGCTCTGAAATTATCTCAAAATATTACATGACCCGAAATATTGATTGAACAGCTTTTTATCATATTACGTGACATTGCGTGTGGGCTCAATAACTCGACAATTTTCAGTAAATCAGATCGCATAGTATTTCATTACATGTTTTCTTGTGTCAACCTTGCTTTCACAAACAAAAATCCTTCTATGTCTTTGTGAACAAGACATTTAAAATTGTATGAAAATTTGATATAGTTTAGCATATTTTAGCTAAGATGATCGTTAATACTTTTTTTCAGAATATGTATACATACCTATCCTCTGCAGACAGAGTTGAGAATCAATGCATTCTCCGACGAGTGGGCAGGTTTATCATCGATAGTATAAATATTGACCAGGAAAACCCATATGGCCAAGGTAGGTTTGCAGGTACTTTAACAAAAAAAACAATTACAAGTAGCTATGCAGATGAGGCACATGTTTAGGCGGTGTAAGTGAAATGTAATACCCGAGTCCTCAGGAAATATCTGTTTCAAACTGCCATTGACTTTGATGAACGTAAATGACCTTGTCTTTTACTACTAGGCATCTCCTTGAACAATCACAGATTTTAAATTTGAAAGTCGAACACTCAAATTGCCAATCGATTATCCTGTCAAAATCGAGGCAATCACAGTTCGGTGATTAGCTATTAGATTTATATACTTGATACGATACAACACGACCGAATCGTTACTTTTTAACCAATTTAAATGCACTAGTTTCTGTATTGTATTCACGTTTATGTCGGATAAGAACATATTTATGAACGTGTTATTTTTTTAATTTAGTGCAGTTCATTTATAAATCAGTTGTAATGGTCATTGAATTGCACTGTCTTACTAAATTCGTTCAATTACGTATCGACATTTATATCACATATAAATAATCATTTCGTTGTCGATGAAATTGTCGTGTTAAAACGTTTGTATTCACTAAGAGATAAATACGTAATCTTATGTTTATATATAGCGAAAACAAGGTTAGCGTTAAATACAGAGAAGTTTATGTTGCGAGGCTTAGAACGCCGGGAGCGCGAGCCTTGGCGAGCGCTTTCGGTGTTCGAGCCGAGCAACATAAGCTTCTCTGAATTCAACGCTAATCCTAGTATTCTATTTATTCCATTTTTTTCAACGTGACATTTACCATAAATAGATCTAATAACCTTAACAATCATTTTAATTCATTCTTAAAAGCGCTTCAATCTAACGAATGTGACTATGCGTAGTGATTTAAATGCATTTGTTCTGGTACGCAAAATAGTCTTTAACAATTTTACACACAAACTGTAAAACGAATACAAATATCACCATATGCCTGGATTCAGTTTTACGCAGCATCCGAACTGTTACACATTACGACCGCGAAAAGAAGATTTTACTTAAATATAATTCATTTTATTTTCGAAAGAAAATAAGCAAAATCCAATATGGCGGCGATTCCTCCTGACAAAATGATGTCGATGTCAACATGCATGTACATGTTGATTTACACACAGAGTTGTTCTAAACATAAATTATCAAAACAACTATACTCGCCTTATTTTTTTATGGACGCTGCAGATTTTGATGGCGTATCTAGCCTTCAAATCATGTAGTGTTACCAAACAAAAGATAATCCGTCATAATTCTAATAATTTTTGAAACACTTGTTGCAAACGGGTTATTCCTACTGAATAGACTTTCTTTGATAAAATAACAAAGATAAAGTTTATTCATCAAAGAAAATACCCTTACGTTTACTTACATCCATAAGCAAAACAATTCGAATAGACTACTGAACCAAATTACACACCCATCAATACACACACAATTTCACATCCAAATATGCACGCACATTCTGAACATCAATAACACGAATAAGCTAGATCTACATGTAGATCTTAATCCTTCGTCTCACCGGTTCCATCCGAGGTAAGTAGTCCATAAAATATGCACTTCATATTATAATTACATCCAGGAAAAATGTACACGGAAAAAATCGCGTCTTCAATGTTTTACTCCCAGACATCGCATACTAGTTTCGTGTACACCAGAAGATGACATCACATATTTTGGGTAAATGACGCAATAAGTATGTCATTTTATGATGCCATCAAACAGCTGATTCATTATACAAATGGCGAACAATTATGTCATATGACTAGATTAAAAGGTTGAAGGTCGTATAATGTTGAAGCTAAAGTTTTCTCGACTCTAGAGATTTCTTAAGAAAAATCATTCAGTGGTAAAGTAAAAAGTAGTCCGTGCACGCGACAGGTATATTCAACAAGGTTGGAGACAGGCAAGATTATTCCACAAGGTGTTATACCGTCAATGTCGGTATAAAAATGGGATAAAAGTGTAAACTTGTATCAATTATGTTTGTACAATCTATATATCAAACCAATATCCGTTGAATAAATGGATCCATTAAAATCATAGGACATTCGGTAGTTAACAAATGAAATAGAAAGATAGACAGGAGTTCAACCGCCATTTTTCAACGTTTCGTAATTAGTAACATTTTTGTTTCAATAATATATTATTAGAAGTATTGTTGACACAAGTGAGGAATTTTTTCAACGATTAATGTATTTAAAAAACCGGATGCTTCGCGGTGACCAGTCGATCCAAACTGCTTGTAATTATTGAATAGTCTGTAAATTGCTCTGGCGAATAATATAATTTTCTATATTGTATCAAACGTAATAGATAAACACACCAAAATTCCTGGTTTTAAAGATGTATTATAAATGAAAATATTTAGTTTATGTGTGTGCCTCGATAAAAACCTTAAAACAAATATTGAGACATCAATACTGAAGAAATACTCACACAAACGTGGAGACAATCTTCAATATCATCAAACTTGATGTGTCAAACGTTATCGTTTCGTTCTAAAATAGTTGATGCTGATGTCCGTGTAATGCGATTGAGATTCTTAAAGTCACTTGTTTGGACTAAATGATCCGGTAGACGAGGATTACGCACTGACATTACTACCGAATTTCCACAAACAGCTGTTCATAATGTGTTTTGGACATAAATGTTGTTGTCTCATTTTGTGTTACTCTTGCATTTGAAATTTCAAAAATGCAAATACATAATATAAGGCAATATATAAACATCGATGAATTATAAAGCTTGCATATGACAACAATTGTGCTTTGATCCCCACGTTCATTTTCAGGCAGCGTAACAAATGACGTCGACATCAAGAAAACAGAGAACGCCCTGCATTTGTTTATATATGCAATTTTGTTTGAAAGTGAAGAGAAGGCACAAACGAGGTTAAGTGACTGCGATGATCCGATAGGTATGGCATACGTATAGTATTAATAGTTTTCTGTGAACATACATGATGTACATAATGCGATGTTTACATGTTTAGCGATAATATATAAACATTGCATGTCTGACAGGGTGACAGTAAATTTGTCACCTTGAGGAAATACTTCAACCGAGGCTAAGCTAAAGTTGACAGTATTTTTCTGAAAGTTGACAAATTTACTGTCACCTTGTCAGACATGTAATATTTATTTTATTATACCAAACAAACTATTCAAACATTAACAATTTATATGAACCATGAACAATTTAATATAAAATAATTGTATTAAATATCAGCAATGATCAACCATTAATATGTTGAGTGGTTCAGATTTTCGGGCCGAGCAAAATGAACATCGCTTTATGCGACACCGACCTAGTAATCGATTTATCCCATCAATTGTCTTAGTCGTCAATTATTTCTTTAAAAAAAATATCACCGATCCAGTTTTCCGTACTTTATTTTAATCACTTGATAACGCAATTTATGACGTACTCGTGTGACGTCATTTCGGTGACAAAACGTTTTTGGACAACAATATGGATGTGGTGGTTTTTTATCAGTAAAATATTTGTTTAAAGCATCGAACGAATCCAAAACGTATTTCGGATTGTGTGTTTGTCATGCATGACACCTTAAGAACAGACGCTGGAAGTGTATATCGTTGTAACATTACTCCTATTAGCATTGGATTAAAGTTGCCATTGAGGTAAGATTGTCGTTCATACTAAATTGATTTGTTATGACTCCTGTTAAAGCTTAAATAATGGCATTAATCTATTCTACAGCACAGTTTCAGCTGCAATCGATATTTTAATTATCCAAATACAACGGAATTGCAAAACTGCGTACTGCGCTTGCGCGAATGGGACAGCATATTTTTTTACCATTCCGCACGTGATTGCTAAGGTAGCGGGCGACAGCATTTTTTGGACAGTAAATTTTTTTCCCGCTGGTGGCACGTTCTTGCTAAGGTAGCAGGCGACATTATTTTTTGGACAGTAATTGTTTTCCCGCTGGGCCTGACAGTATTTCTATGTCACGATGGCCTGTAGGATTTTAGCATTGTGAATAAAAGTGAGGTATAATAACAATAACTATCTACCCGTGCTATTTGCAATTTAAGTAAATTATCAGTGGGTGGTTTAGACTGAGGATGTTGTTGTAAGAAATGATTAAATTACTTAAGTATTTGATGGCAGTAATATCAACCATGAATGCCAAATTTTACACTTTATTGCTTAGGTGCAGCATTGATTGCAAGTTCGCTGCTAAAGACAATTTCCAAATTGGCAAACAGGGATGCGGAATTGGACTTGGCAACCAATGTGCTGAAAAACGCCAGGTCGGACACAGTTTTCTGTATAGTGCTTATGTCAAACGCGTAACAAGAGGCCATAACAACAATATGAATTAAAGCGCTAAAACATATTAAAACACATTAATTTTAAGTATACAATATATATATATATTTCAAACGTGGTAGATTGGAATATATGGCTTTATGTTGGTCTCACCGAGTGTTTGACAAAACGAAAATACACATGGAATTATTGATTGGAACATATGTGTACGGAAAACATTCAAGTCCTGATTTTTTTGTTTGCGCAATATAACACAGACAATTATAATATAGCAACTTTTTGTGAAATATAATTACGCATATTCAAAAGGTTTCCAATACTGGGACTAGGTTGGTTCTTATTTGGAATATATAATCAGTCGAAATAGGAATGTGTTTGATTAGATAACCATTGTGTGTGCACGTATGTATTCTTACCATTCAGTATGTCAACATATTGTAATCTTCTTGTAGGGAGTACGAACAAAAAGCATGCGACATGTTGAGTACATATTTCCATCGCAATCGGACAGGTGCCTACACGTTCCTTATTCACAAGTTTCATGAACCGTTTAGCTCAATCAACGCATTGGAATTGGCCAACGCCAACCACTTGAAGAACTTTATGGCACACACATGTTGTCAAACTAAACTCAACGCGGTCTGGAGAGGGAAAATGGCGACATATACTCCGTGGTGGCAGGTATAATAATGTAGTTTGTTTAATCGATATATAATTATAAGGACAAATAGTTGTCCAGTTATATAATACGATAACCAGTTTACACAATGAACGGTTCAAGGAAGCTAGAACTTGTTCGCGTATATGAAACGTCGTGTTCAGTTGGTAGATTGCTGAACTTTCTGTTCGGGATTTATGAATCCTAATCAAAATTCAATCAAAACATATACTTATGGGTTTCAATTGCATTACTTTTATTTAAGTTGTAACGATACTAGAAACCGACATCAATACGCACGTTACCTACATGTTACTGAAGAATCGCTGATATGGACTTAGTTGTCCGTAAAAATATCGTGTATGACGACCATTTAAGCAAAATACTTCATTATATGTATATGTTAAATATTCGTTACGCGAAACTATGCCCGTGGTTTATCATCATTGATACAATTATGGTTTTACTATTAAAATGTTCTCACGCAAAGAAAATGTCTTCATTGATTAATTAAATATAGCGTTGTCATATATATGATTTTTTAATTTTGGATCACAGTATTTATCAGATGAATTCTCTTCAACAACGAACTACTCAAAATAATGTGTTGCTGACTTTAATTGTGTTTTGCAGCTTTGTTCGGTTTACAGCTTTTACATCCGTTCTCATTTTATTCATATGTTTGAAAACCCAGACGCTCTTGTTGAAATAAGATTTTAATACAAAAATAAAATACAATAAATGTGTACTATTTATTTCTAGCATAGTTTAAATTACACAAAAACAACTTCAACAGCTATGTATGCAATACAAATTGAGATGTGTCTTCTGGAAACAATACACCCTCCTATATACCGACTTAAAACACCCATAACAAGTTACAAATTGTGTTACAAGTCTTAAGTGGGTAGGATTTATACGATTTATCTAGGTATTGTGATATTTGAAATGTGAGTTTTTTCCCGAAAGTACGTGTGTTTTATCATTTTTAACCAGTATCGAACCATTATCGATTATTTCACAGTACTTTTAAATTGCTAACATTAAACTGTCTTAGCCTCTAGGTTAAGGTTCAAGGTCTTATTTTACATAATTATCACTGTACAGTTTGTTTGATGAAATCAACTTTCTACTGCAATATACACACTAGACGGCCATGATGTCCCTTTATCAGCTGAATTATCAAAATAAAGTGATTTCACTGGAGAAGATTGTTTAAATAATGTATATTAGGGAAATATGGCGGGGAGAATTTCGAGTAGATAAAGGAACATTAAATAACATTGATACAAACCAGTTTATCATGCCACAAAGTCTTTGGCCAATGTGGGTTTTAATTCAACATGTATTTACGAACTGATCAATTCCAAATATCTAGACTAATATCCAGCTTGAAAGTGTAATCTTTCTTTAAAAATAGCATCATGTTATTGGAAGAGTATCAATTTACTTTTCATTATAACAATTTACTAAGGACATGTGGTCTGCTAATAGTGGACAATGGACATACGACGAACGTCGCCGAACAGCCAATTATCACAATAGCCCATTGTTAACATTTTGTGCCCAGTTGAACTAATAACATAATTCCCTATGTTGAAAAGATATTAAACGCCAAAAAAGTCTATGCCTCAGAATAAAGGATTGATTTCACTATCAGTTGATGTAATTGCACAATAAATGACGAATATTTAACCATAACCATCTAGTTTCCAATAGTTGTGAACATTTTAAAATATTGCTTACGCTTCAAAAACATGGTTTACATTTGTTAAACATTTTTTTTGTTTCAGATCGTGATCGCCCTTTTTCTTCCTATCTTTGTGAAAACAATCAAGTTTACGCCTGAGGTATATATCAATATTGATTATTGTGTTGTATTTTTAAGAGGTTGAAAATACATATAAATACATTGCGCAATTGCGCAAACGGGGTATATACACATAGTATGTTTATATCGAGAATGAATGTATGCACTGTGTTTCTAGCGTAATTTAATCTTTATTTCTCGCCGGTATAATTATTATATTACTGTACAATAATACCGTCCGTTTTAAAAGTTAAATGCATGTTAGTTCAAAACAGACACATTTGTTCTAAACATTAAGACGATGTGCTGTACAGATATATGAAAACAGTGTTTAGTGACGGAGTATTTGATGATTATATTAATGGGAAAATATTCCTCACGTATCAGTATGCAGCCTGTCATGGATTGCATTTTACATGTTATATATAATATAACAGTTTAATAATCAACATGGATTTATATTTTCCTTCATCATTGATAGATCCATAAAGTGCAACTTGAGTGAGATCTTGGATTTCTTATTACTAATTTATTTTGACCATACCCATTCTCGACAAGGCGCGTTAGCAGGTCAAATAATCGCGCTGTAGATTCGTTTGAATATGTTCGTTTTCATTGTCAAGACGTTTCAAATTTAAATTAAATTTGAAAACGTAGAAAACATTGAGATAAATTATCAATTGAGAGCAGTACGAGATTGTAATGAAATGGCAATTTTTAAATTATAAAAATCAGTACATCGCAAAAAAGATCAAATATCACATTAGCAAATCACATGAAAGGAACTAAAATCGCCGATAAAGAGGACGATTTAAAAACTAATTTGTCGTAATTGAGAAACGAAGGGTAAATTGCAATTGTGTGCTGCAAAATGTCAATGCGTGTTTAAGAATCGTGTGTTTCTTTTAAACGATGATTCAAACGAGCTTCGGAACAGTAAATGAGCAAATATGAATGGCTTTTGGATAGATTTTAATCATACTGACCTCAATCCAATAAAGCAATCAACGAAGCTAGAGTAGTTAAATGTTCGTAAATTATTGCAATATTCAATTCACGCTCTGTATTAAAGTAAACATATTTGGTTTTATAGAAATCTCAGGATGCAGGCGACAGCTTTGGCACATTTGATGATTTGTATCACTTGTATACTGCTCCTATATCGGTATTTGCAACAAATACTGTAAGTTGTATAGCTGCATAGTTCGTTTTTTTCTTGATTATCTTTGTTTCGTTATGAAATTTGCGTTCATTTAATATACGGGTATCATTTATGTTGATGTTTGCCTTGTGTATATTAACTTAATATATCAAAGCAAAGTAAACATATTAAATATATATTGTATTTAACCGTTTAAATTAATTCCTGATGATTCCATATTATTTTTTAAAACACACTATGTAGCTAGATGCAATAAACATAAACGAAATCAAAACGTTAAATCATATTTAGTGTAAAAAACTAATCTAAACTTGATGTCATCGAACGCCTAAAGCTTTTGGAATATTACCGAGTATATTTCATGGGTAGTGCAAGTACTTGGTATCGTTGTGGAGATTTAAATAAAGATCCAATTAGTGGGGAACGAAACCGTGACGTCCCGGTCGCAAGGCGGACAGCATATCCACTACGCAACGGCGACCTTAAGCATACTTGTCAAATAGGCAATATATGTATCATTACCAAATTACAAGCGTAATGTGAATTAATTGGCAAATAGATATATCAATTATATTTTAGATATCGTTTCTGATTTTCGTGGGACTGTGTTCATACTTCGTGCTTGTGGAGTTGGAAGTACGTGTCACTCTTTTAGAGTATGTTATCTGGGGCTGGGCATTGACGTTACTGTTCGAAGAGTTCAGACAGGTAACATTAAAACACAATCATTTAACAAGAACAATTATGAAATGTTGGGTTAGTGCCTTTAAACGGTCAGTACAAAGCCTGGCGTTTTAACTAGTTAATGGCTAATTTAACCTCACTCTAAGTCTAGAATCAATCACAAAAGACACATTTTTCAGTAAAAATAAAACACATATCGTAGATATTCAAGCAATAACAAAAAGCAATTTTTCGCTTTAATTACTGTTAAAATTCCTCAATAATTAAGATACAACAGAAACACTGTTTTAGGCAAGATGAAAGGAAATGAGTACTTGCCACATATTTTCTTATTGACAAGATTTCAGAACTAAGCATAAGTATATACTCTACCACGCAAATCTACACTTCAGTTAATCAGCAGTGATGGGAGCATAGCAAGAAAACTCCGATACTGGTTTGCTTCTTACTGGAACCAATACGACTTGGCTATGTTCATTGTTGGTGTTGCTGCTATTATTGTGAGATTGACTGTAAATGGGGATGACGAATTCGACTCTGTTCGATATTTGTATAGGTACGCGTCCATTAAAATAAAGCAGCTGTGTCTATCGTGTTTTCAAGACAGCTTCTAAAAGATGAACTGTACATATTAATTTGTTCAAATGTGTCACATTTCAGTAATAAGTAAAACTTACTAATCGTTATATGCTATTTAGTAAATTTCAAAAATTCGTGTATCTATATATTTAAATTATATGGATGATTCTCATAATGAAATACCCATTTACCTGTCTATAGAAAGCGAGCAAAAATCGCTGATCAAAATGAATTCATATTCAACTTTAAACTATATTTTTCCAAACGATTTTTTCAGTATAACAGTGGCAATGTTTTACGTACGCTCTCTGCAGAGCTTCCTCGTAGAAGAGAACTTAGGGCCGAAAATTATCATGCTAGGAAAGATGGTATTGCGATGTTTATGTTAAATACTGATAAAAATATTTTGTTAAATACACATGCACTATTTGGTAGTATGCATTGTTATGCAATATAAGCAAATACAACTTTACACATGGTTTTCAGATTATCGATCTGATAGTGTTCGTGCGTGTGTTCCTGATATTCGTTCTTAGCTTCGGGATCATGTACACTGCAAATCTTTTTCCAAACTCACGACTATCGCTACAACTTTTGAAAAGGATCTTCTACGTGCCATACTGGCAGATTTATGGGGAAAATTTCTTAGAATTCCTTGAAGGTATACATGTTTTGTTTATATATACGTAAAGTTATATTTATGCGTCGGTATATATTCTGTAGTAACCGCTGTGTCTCGTCCTAAACCCGTTCCGAAATTATGTTACCGTTGATCTTCAATCAAAATCGACAGAAGTAATATTTGCACTGCATTCACATAACGCGTTGAAATTTTAATTGCATTTTAGGCCTAAAGGAAGATACGACCATCATATGTATTTAGAGCTTAGTATATTACATATCAAGAATACAAAGGTCACTTTTGCAAGATTGCAATGGATATGTACACTTTCGAGTTACGTACTTATAGTTTTTTCCGTTCTCAAAGTTGTAATTGAAAATATATTCAAACCCCCTCTGAACATTTGCTTCTTTCTTCAACGTATATTGATACTATGTGCAGGCAATACACCAAAATTTATATTTTATCTTTCACATGTTGTTTATAAATAAACATGTTCTTACTAATTAAATTAATACGGATGGGGATACAATAGGGCTTTACGAAAGCGATTGGAAATCATTGACAATGCATATGGAAAAGAGTTGGCATGTTTTACAAACATTTCTTGATTGGAAAATATACCAATATATACCTTGCAGACAAAGGTGTGTCAAATATTTGTAGAACCCTTCATGTGTTTAACAAAATAATTAGGCTAGTATAAATATTTTTATTTGTTGAGATCAGTTAAATGTAAGGATAACATGTGTCTTTTACGTAGAAGTGTTTATCAAAACACTTAGCGTACTTCATTGTATATTAACGTACTAATTGAATGACTGATCAATAGGTGCAGACATCTTTTGATGAACCGATTTCAATTAGTTCGTGTGCAGACTTTCATAGCAGCTGGAAACTAAATGAATAAAAACATCAATCATAATAGGCATACATGCAATTTTTTAAGATTGAAAGTGTAACCAATATGGTATTCCCCCTGAATATAGTAACGTTTTAACGCTATGCTTATTCCCTCACGCTCATATCAATATTATAACAGCGATGTGGTTACGAAATGGTTAGGAACGACTAAATATACTGCCATGATATTTTTATTAACATTCTTTCACTGGTATTCACGCTTTTGCATTGAAAAAACAATACGAACTTTAAATATACTTTTACTAAACAACTGTCCCATTATCTATATTGCCATTGTCGTACTTTGTTTTTGATTCGTGACGAAATTTATATTACTCCAGCGATCGCAAGTGTCATTGGGACATTTTTTTTTTTGATATTTTCGTAACAACTATTTTTCTGAGCGTCTATGTTAACAACCATGTTTATTCAGAAACCATTAAATACACACTCAGTAAAAGATTATCATTTGTTTGAAATGATATTTACTAAGAAGACGTCAAGCCCATTTAAATAAAACTCATATATGAAAAGTTATCAGAAGTTCTATTTCATATATTACATTATGTAAAATATGGACACAACATATATTGCATTGTCTTAATTTGAATATTTAAATGGAACATCCGTTCATTTTGTTGAAATCCCGTAGCGAGTAAACATAATGGAAATTCTTGCAAATAATACTATTAGTTA
Organism: Dreissena polymorpha; assembly: GCF_020536995.1. NCBI lineage: Eukaryota > Metazoa > Mollusca > Bivalvia > Myida > Dreissenidae > Dreissena > Dreissena polymorpha. The sequence goes on along the minus strand of NC_068357.1, from coordinate 125,300,510 downwards.
ATGAATTTGAAATGTATACACAGATGCATACGTAATTTAGTCAATATTCCGTAAACAGGTTACCTATTTATATTATTTTGATTATCGCATGTTAAGACCCGTATTAATGAACATAAAGAACAAAAACATGCGTGTGCGAGGTATATGTTTATTTTACACAAATACAATATTTATTCGAATCGATTACACGGTGACACAGTCTAAACCAAGTGTTTTTATTCCGCAGGTGATGATAATGGTTGCACCAGAAATGAAAGTGTTTGGCGTGATACTGGTGATATGAGATGCCCTGAATCCAATGTCCTGGTCCCAGTTCTGGGAGGATTGTACATGTTTCTGACAAACATTCTTTTGATCAACCTCTTGATTGCTATGTTCAGGTAATGTTTTCATATCAGTAATAATCAGTATACGCAAATCTTGTGTGAATAATTTGAGCTTACAATTATATACAGTGTCGCTCAAAGACCATAGAACTGTTTTAGCATCTAATAAGTCAATAGTTTGTTTTCATTAATATATGTTTTAAAATATACGATTTAATATTATTTGTTCATGTATTTCATTGTTTCAAGCTACACGTTCCAAACTATACAAGATCAGTCGGAAAAGATCTGGAGATTTTATCTCTACAGTATTGTGCGTGAATATTACGAGAGACCAGTTATTCCTCATCCGTTTATTATTTTGGCTCATGTGGTTCGAATTATATGTCATCTGAGATGCTGCAATGCCAAACAGTCAGACAATGAATTCAGTAAATAACTTTCTATATATATATAATACAGCACACAAGTAAGTAAAAAACTTTCGACATGATTATATAAAGGCTACTGCTTAATTCACGGTTGTAACGTGAATTGCACATTTGTTATCAATATTTTAGCCTTTGTGTGTTTATAAAGTAACACTCAGGACAATCATTTGCGCAATGTTTTGCATATTTAGCCATATATATCTATACCAATACATACTCATAGCTAAGCATCCACAATATGTAAAAACTCTATTTGCAGACATCGTTACATATGGATATTTTAAAAAACGAAATGCACAATTCACATTCTATAACAACCAATAAACATTTACAAAATTGCATCAAGTTCGTTTGAAAGAGTCTTTTATTAAGCAAATACTAAGAATAAGTAAAACCGCTAAAAATTGATTATATAATGGTCAAGTATGCTATGACTTTTTCTTTGGTTGTCTCGATTTAGCACACACAAAACTACTGGAGTCAATGAAATACTTGGTTGAGAACGGGGATTTAAAAGAAAGGTATGTATATGTACTCGTTATTTTACTACAAAGTTTTCATGTGAATTAGTGTTAGTTTGGTCCCACCAGTGTGTAATCATACTTCCGTGACTATGCTCTTTTATGTATGTGTCTGAGGGAATGTTAGGATTACTAATGTGCAAACAAACCACCTACTTCGGACTTGAACATGTGACGAGTGTATGTCGAAGTACCTCCATTGTGAGTAATCAAGTAATCAAATTATGAAACGTTACTAAGACACTTGCAGCGAAAGGAATTTGCGATTACAATGACATTCGACGAGGTATTGTAAATAATTGCTTACCTTAAGACATTAACTTTTTGTTTATATCCTAACTTACAAAAGAACGTGTACACTTTGAAACGGTGTATATGATGTTCACCTTGGTTTTGGGAGTTCAAAGAACACTAACACACATTTATCCGTAGTTTCTAAAACAAAATGTTATACTTTAAAACAGCAATGTACTTTGTTAAGGCCATGGGAGTAACAATTTTAAATAATCAAAGGTAAACGCAATTCTGGTTTTAATAGATATAAAAATCATTAAATATTGGAACGAAAACTGAATTGTAGGATCCAAGTTCATATTCCTGTAAATAGTGTATTTGTATTGCAATGACGTTTATATATATATTGTTCAAATAAGTACGTCAAAAACGATAAGGACAATTATTGATGGCGGTTTATTATAGATATTATTTGCTACGTTCACTACGCAGAAAGTAATTTCAATTCAAATATGTTATTTCCAAGTACCGAGTTTGAAACCATATTATTACTTTAAACACTAATAAATTTAAGCTACATATGCACCGTTTAAAGTGCCCAAAATTGCTGCGATGTCAGAAAATAGAGGTAAAAACACTGTAAGAATGTATATTTTGAATATACTAAACATAAACATAAGTATGTATTTACAGTTCATTCTGGAATTTTTTAGCAGTTGCGAACTTTTTTAGATATCTGTGTGAAAGGAATATTTAATTATATATTAACTAGTTCAATAACATATGCATTCAGAGACTAAATAATTATATATGTTTAATAGAATTCAGTAGATGTATTACTAATGCTTTTGTATAAGAAGCCTTAAGTAACAATGAATTACTCGGTGCAAGATGAATGTCATTGAAAATCCAAACTCAGTGACAATTCTTTGCTTATGAAGCTTAATGCAAACTCGATTTTCCAGAGGGAACCTACGATCGGCGCTGGTCACACGGATCAAAAGGGATCCACCATTAGCTCAAGCCAGAGAACATCTAAAGCAACCTGTCAGGGAATCTGACATCAGCCTTTGCGAAAGGTCAGATTGATTTTCAGAATTTTGCGACATTACTTACTTGCTTGTACAGTTATGTTAGGATCAATGCTATTGAGTTTGTCATTCAATATGGGACTGGTATCAACCGTGTCTCTTCATTTTCAGAAATTCTTCAATTGTTGATTCGGAAGGCTAAACACACACACACAATCGGATACAAACATCATGAGGAGATGAAATGTGTGTAGCGTATTTCATTCACGAAGAAGTACATCAATACTTTTTTTTAAAGAATTGTTAAATTTAAAAACAAAAACAGTAAAAAGTCGCTTTGTCTAATAATTACACCTATTAGTTTAATTGGAAGTCTAACATGTTTAAACAAGCATTACATAATTGACTGTAAAATGAAAGGAACTAAGTAAATGCGTGATGAATTTTAAGAGACCTGTGCATGTGTGAATTATAATAGTTAAAAAAGATATGCAAACAGTTTAATTGTGTCATGCTGATGGATTCCACGTAATAAGGAGTTTTTTGCCAATAACAAGCGACAATGAGGTCAACGTTAGCTGCTTACTTCTTCTGCAATGGGAATATATACATGTCATTGATTGCGTGCTGATGGGGCTGTTTTAAAGTTGTTAGAAATATGCGCACTCATAGAAAAACGGATTAGAAAATAGACAACAACAGAAGGGAAAGTTTGTTTCCGACACGTTTTTTGTAATTTTCCTATATCACATGTTAAACATCAATACACTTTGTGCTATTATACCTCTTATAGGCAATAGATTGTTTTTATAGATAAACAACTTATCATTTTTCTTCGTAACAAACTGAAAGGGTCATTTTATTATTTTTTGTGTAAACAACCGTTTGCATTATATGTTTTCATAACATGAGATTTAATAGTAATTTAGTTTAATATTTTTATTTAATTATGTGAGTTGTTTTAACAATTTTTATCGGGTTAAGATTATTTCTTTAAAACAATCTAATTAGTTTAGGTAAGGTTTATGCTGACATTTTTTGTACATTTACCATTACACTTTTTATATTTGTGTTATCCCAAAAGAAAGATAACATGCAGTTTTTAGCATACATTTTCGTATTGTACGTGATATGCATACGTATGTTGTGTTGCGAACTAACTAGTATTTATGCAATCAGTATCATGTTCAATACTCACTAATTATATTCTGTTTTTGGTATACTAATTAACTTTTATGAATTGTTTATCAGAATGTAGGTTTTGTAAATATGGACTAACCGCATATTGACAAAGGCTACCGACGCCTACATACTGTTTTTATATTTAGTTTGTTGTATTATTTAAATGTCTGTGCTTTCTTAAATACGGACACGAGAAAATGCTAGATACATTTTATGTGAGAAGTGGTGCAAGCCGAATCCACGAGGGTCGACCATTCTTGTTGAAGCAAGCATGGATTCTACAGATGTAATTAAACTTGCGGATATTGCAAGAAGTGGCAGGATGAAGGTCACGTTTGGTTATTTTCACAATAGCTCAACATTCCTGTGAGACAGACACTTTCGAATTTCTTTTATTATAATTATCTTTTGTTTTCTGTAACATTTATGTTTTATATGGTAAAGTTGATCTTTTATTTTGTTATTGATTGGTTACTTACCGTTTTGTTAATTCTAAACAGATTCATTAGACTCATATTTTCATCATACATATGTGTTGGTATCAAATTCTAGTTTCCTTTTCGTTTTAAAATTAGTTGAATGTATATATTGCGACCTAACCAGGTATGCATGGTGATATATAGTATGTCTAGGTAGTCCGTTTAGAGCTATATTGTGTGCAAACATAACGTTTGAAGCTTACCATATGTTTCTGTGTAAGCATGTTTTTATTTTATGTTATTATTCACTGTTACCTCTCCTCACATTGTATGCACTCTAATGTGTTTTGAATCAGTCAAACCGACAGAGGAGACTGTATTTGTACTTGTTTAGGCATGCGTGAACATTTTAGTTCGTAGTTGATACGGTTACTTTATATCCTAAAATGTAAACATCGACTTAACATCGACTAAACATCGAATTTGTATTGCTTCCATTTTATTTTTAAGAAAAATTATTAATGCAACTTTCATCTATCTTCTAACTGAATACGAGTAATAAATGTAAGTAAAAAATATCATATTTGACGCATAATTTTGATTGGGCATTTCGAATGATAATGCGGTACATTATTCTAAAATTTATATTTATATTTGAATAGGTGTTTAATAAATGATTGCTTTAGATTATGCGCATGCTCACTATTATAACCTGACTTAAGTCATGAGCTTTTATAATTGAAGTGTGTGATTTTTGTCAGCGTCAAAACTGCTCTGGAAGCATGTATCGAACAATGTATATATGGATTTGCATATATGTGTTTGTTCTCAACAAAACTCATTTAGATCTAATTCTCGATAGATATAAACACATAAGTGTGCAAAGTGGGAATATGAATTGTTTTGATAAATTACTTCATTGTGAAGAAAACAATAAATATGTCCTTCTTTCTGACCAACTTGTCAATGAGCTATTTTTCTATACGTATACAACAATGACAAGTTTGTATTTCTTGAATGTTTTATGTGTGTTAAAATGATTATTTTCTTCAAGACGTTAAATGCCGAGGAAATACTAAAAATGTTTTATTAATTATTCCAAAGAATGTATTAACAACAATTATGTTCACATCATTAACACAGAAACATGCCAACATATATTAATTAAATTGTTTTTTTTTAATATTTATTATTTAACTAATAATCTACATTATGCCTTGTTTTTTGTTTTTTCTATGCAGAGCGAGAACATTTAATTATCATTTGTTGAACGATTATACACACTATTTTATCAGAACCTTGTTATATTATACATCAAGTTTTCATCTTGAACTCATGTAGAGTTTTGTATTGTTTTAGAAAGGAAACAGAACACTGACAAATACATAGAACTTGCTAAGAACATATACTCGCGAAGGGAGGCAACCTTTCACTATATGGTCTGATGAATTTTAGATTAACGCCCTTGATATTCGGTCGTTTGTACCGTAACAGATTGTACTATGTTTGCAAGTAATTAAGGGGACTAATATGTATTTTTCTTTTCAAAATACATATCAACAACAAATTCCCAAAAACAATACTGAGGCTAAGCTGAGTAACTCTGCGTCCGTGGACTTAATGAATTCGAACACACGAGATTGCGCTTACAAAAACTTATTTACGAGCGACGTATCATGATATTTTTTTTCTAAAACAAAGTAAATTTATAGCACATACACGCCCGACAATTACGTCCGACTGATTCATAACTTACGTTTACCCGTTGTCAAATGTGCATAAATAGTCGTACGTTTATGCGTCGTTTGCAAAATGAACATATACGAAAAATACGTAATTTGTTGACTTCCTTAGCAATCAAAAGGTATGTAGTTGAACATTAATTTCACTAACAGTTGAACTTGATATAACGAAAATATATTTCTGCTTTTATTATGTGTGTGTTTATATTTGTATCCACAAGGGTATTTAATACATACAATTTCTTCTTCATGTTTAACTATTTTAGTAGATATTGCTTGACTGCTGCTTCGACTGCTGTGTATGTATGTTGTGTGTTTATGCTGTTATAATATAACACAAACACACGTTATCCCCCCAAACCTAAGACAAATATGTACATACAAGTGTATCTTAAACAAACGAGTACTTTGTCAATATGATACTTTAATTGGTTTAAATTTACCAAGGGTGGGCGTCGAAAATAGTAATTATGTTGCATGTTTAATACGTTGAGGCGTGTATTTCTTTAATACGTAAAATCCAAATGACCGAGAGGTTCATACGTTTAAGGCATACACCTCATGTAAGGTTTTCGTACGACTCGAATAAATTTAGACACGATTATTATACACATGTATACTATTTTTTAAAGCTTAATTCTTACGACTACATACAAATACACGTTATATACAGTTAATTTATGGATGCTAAATTGGCTTCTTTTGTATGTTGTTGTCGCATGTGTATCACAATATTTTACCACTGATTGTTGTATATTAATGTACATTTACGTTGCGTACCTATGGAAGTCATGAGATAATCAATTTAAAAATGCAAACGTTTTGTTTGATATATTCTTAAATGAGTAATGGTAAATCTCATGTATATGATATACCGTTTTGCACAACTGCAAAACACCAGTTTATTCTTACTTGTTGTTATTTATATGTGAAACTACTATATATAAAGGTGAACATATTTGAATATTTTAATATTCTTGTGATTTGGCATTTACAAATACAATAGTAATGACATCGTTTTCAATTTTACGGGACTTTAATGTACATATTCGTCAGGGTTTTCTATCAGAAGCTTCCGGAAAACAACGTTGGCTTAAGATACTTCTGGTATATACACTGGGAAAAACTAGTTGACAATGTACAAACCTTAATTTTATCATCCGATGTAACGACAAGAGATCAAGTGGATCGAAAAATGGTTTACGTGTGTAATTGTTATTTGTATAAAAACTTAATTTTAATATTTGCAAAACGAGCAATAAAATTTGCCATGTTAAAATAAAATACAAAACACCAAAATGCACTATTGGATAGCCGTGCATTCGATGATACAGTTGGAACATTGAATACGAAGTAAATGTTAATACTATATATACAAACCTTTCTAGAAAAGCATAAATCCTGATTCAATGACGGCATTACATAGGACTCCTTAAATTTTGATTTGCATACATATACTATGTAGACCTTTTGAATGCCTATGCCAAAAAAAAGAAACTTCAACAAGAACAATTGGAAGCTTCTGAGTTCGTTCGTAAGTTGTATGTTCCATAACAAAATGTTTGCATTTATTAAACAAACACTATTGATACAACACTAAAGTTAGTTATTATTTTACTTGTATTACATTAACTGTTAAGATTTATATAATTAGTAAATTTGTATCATGTCTGTCTAAATATCTGGCATGTGTTCTGTGTTGATGTGTTCCGTCTACGGCTTGCTCAGTGAAGCTGCAATTACCAACATAACGATCATCAATGTAAAAGCCTTAGTCATTACACCTACAAACTATGTAATGATATCATGTATTCTAAATGCACATGTGCTATGCTCGCTTTACTTTTTTGGTATAATGGTTAGTTTTAAGGGAATACTAATATTCAATTTATTGGTTTAAACTTGAGAAAAAAAAGCAAAATATTTAGCACCCTTGATTGGTTAAAACTATAGAAAATGACAGTTTGAAACTTATCAAATTGTTCAACGAAAACCACATGAAAGCCAATCCTGAAAAAATTCAAGCCATTGCTTTTGGGAAAAAGACACACACTCTACAAATATCATTTAATCTCGATGGCGTAAATATAAAGTGTGATGAGGAAGTCAAACTACTTGGCGTAACCTTTGATTTTATGTTAAATTTCAATACCCATATAACAAATATATGCAAGAAAGCTGCCAGGCAATTAAATGTCATGAAAAGGATAGGTAGGAACATAAACAAACTTGGAAGGCTTACTATGTACTATTCTTTTATTATTTCAAATCTAAATTATTGTCCATTAAAATGGCATTTTACAGGGGAAACTAATACCAAGAAAATTGAAAAATTGCAGGAAATAGCATAACGTTTCATTTATGATGATTATTCAATGTCAAATCATGATTTATTGCTTTTATCTGGGCTCCAATCTCTTAAAGTTAGAAGAATGAGAAGTGTGGCTTAAGAGACCTTTAAAATATTAAACAAAAGAAGGACCCAGTTATCTACATGATCTTGTTAAATTTAAAGACTCTAAATATAATTTTAGGTATACTTACTGTGTGGAACTTCCTAGACCTATAACCGAAAGGTATGGCAGGAACTCTTTCCGTTACTCTGCAGCCAGTATGTGGAATTATCTGCCGGACACATTCAGACAGTGCTCGTCTTACAACCAGTTCAGGTCCCTGATCGACCAATGGAATGGACCAGTTTGCAACTGTTCTGCGTGTGCCCGGAAGGGAGCGCTGACATGCTGGCTGGCCAGATACAATACTACATAGCATTATGTTACCCTGTACTCTGTAATGCTTATCTTTTTGTTCATTTTACCTTGTGTCTTTTTTCCATTAGCTTGCTATTAGTTGCTGTATTTGCTTGCTGGTATCCATATGTTTTGCCTTAGTTTTCTACTATTATGTGCTAGCAGTATCCATATGTTTTGCTTTTAGTTTGCTATAATTTGCTTGTTTGTATCCATATGTTTTGCCTTTAGTCTGCTACTATTTTGCGTGCTTGTATGAATATATTTTGCCCTTAGTTTTGCTACTTTTTGCTTGCTTGTATCTATGAGTCTAGTTACCCTCTAGTTAGTTTTCTCCTGCGGGACTATTATGCATGTCTGTCATTATGTATGTAGAGAATGTTTCTGCTCAACCTTTTGCTGTTGTACCATATATTTGAGTTTCCTGTGAGGTAGCTGCTGATCAGTCTTCTCCAAATCCGTTTTGGGGGGATAAGTGTTTTAAAATCTCTTTATTGATCACTCTTTGTGGTTATTTCAATCTTCAGCGTCTTATTTAACCACTTTTTAGGCCTTCACGGTCAAGGTCAGCAGATAACCCACAAGTTTTAAGTTTAGTTCTATATTCTGTTTTATTTATTTTAATTTATTTCTTACTAAATTCGTTCAAACATATGCTAAAACATGATATGCATGTATGTAACTTGTTATACTTTAGCCTCCGCCTTCTCCAGAGGATGATAAAATACTATGTGTCCAAATGCTTTATAATCATATTATAGAATACGCACTGAAATTTGTGATATTAAACCTTATTGCGCTAAACCTATGTAAATATTCATGATTAATGATTCTAGTCAGATTATTTTATTATATTTTAATGCTATATAATAACTATGCTGTTTCAAAATCTGTATCTACAGACATCTATGCTTGAGTAGGTTCAATTTTAGCAGATTGCTCGGTTGATTGTTTTGTTTGTCTAATTATCTAAATAATTAATTGACTGACTGGTTTGATAAATAATCGATTTCGTTATCCAATGTAGTGTTGCCATGTATTGCTCATTTTGCCATGTTAAACACTTTTAACTTGTTTTAATAATGTGTCTTACGTTATGTAGTTGTATACTGTATGTGCTATTGTGTTATCATGTAAATGTTGAGTTTATAAGTCGGTTTTAAAAGCTCTTCAGAGCTTGTGTTTATATGATTATATACCCGACTTTATAAATAAATATTACTTGACTTGACTTGATCAAAACACTGAACACATAAAGGCGGCGAGATAATAATTATATAAGAATTAGTTGATCTTATGCCATAATAGTCTTTCTTCGGTTGCCGAAAACACACTCTCATCAATGAATTATTTTCTTGTTGTTTGCAAACACAGCATTTATATTTTAAGTGCTTACTGTATGCACAAAATTGCATGTAAATATATGTACTATTGATTTTATATAATTAACGTATTTAGATACAAAATGGAATCGAGCCATGTATAAATAATAACAACCCTTAGCTTAAATATATCCATACGTTCCTATGAAGGCTGTATCCATGGTGTTTTTTGTACAGGTGACTTTACTCTCGATATTGTTGTTTGAGCAAATATCGACATTGGCAGTGCCAGAAGCAGCAGATACACTTTAAACATGATGTCGTCCGACAAAGCTACGCATATTGCGGCTCGATAAATTGACAGCAAGTCTTTAACTGATAACTTTAAATAGGATTGCATTTTAAAATCCCTGTAACAAAATATTCAATATTTAATTATAGTCATACTAATGCGACAGCTAATAGTAATACTAATTATTATTTACTACTATTCATATACTATTAAACTAACTGATGACGTTATTTACACCATCTGACAATTACACGCAATCATGTCTCCACATGTTGATGAATTGGAAATGAACCTGCAGGTATTGACTTGCTGGTATGTGTATACCACCATAATGTGGGGTGTATGAATCCCGATTTCATAGCAAGGATGGATATGATATATGAAAACACTAAGTTATATTGTATTGAGAACATAAATTCAATTGATTTCCGATTTAATTACTCATTTGTTACATAAATGCCCAAGTAACAAAATTATATACAAAAATCAGCCTAAGCCCCGTTGACAGGATTTTCAGAACTTAACATAATATAGTAAATATCCAAATCATTGTAATGGTTATCAGGAGAAAGAAGTAAATCAAGGTGCAAAAAACAAAATTGTTGAATTATAATTTTTCTTCAACGAAAATAAACGCGAAATTAAAACGACATAGTTTTGACATTCAGACTCTGGTCCCAATCTAAAAAATAATTACAGCTTCGTAAATTTTTACGATAAATGAATGTTGTAGTTATAATCTATTTTGAAAATAATTGTTAAACAATTAGTAGTTTTGAAGTACTATAAATATAACTAAATGAAGAAAACGGTCGGTAAGAAACATTCTTGTTTTTTCCCCGTATTTTACTGAATTGGGCATTGTGCCGTCAAATATTGTTCAAGACAGGTAATCACGCCCGTCGTTGCACTGCATTAACATGCCACTATCATTTAAAGACATCAACACATCCTAAATAATATATTGCGAAAAAGTGGGAACACAACTTTGTTTTAAAATATAATTAAAAAGAAACAACAGTTCTGTACAAGCAGTTTGTCATCGCTATTAGCTTATTTATTCAAAGGAAGTGACCCATGGCCATAAAATAAGACTCTGAAAGACAATTTGCAGAGTGGTTAATTTTCTTACGACAGTAGTAGACAAGTGTGCAATATATGTTTGGTCATTTAAGTTCTGAAAATGATTTTGATGCATCGAACAATAACACATTCAAATAAATAAACAAGTTGAACATTTTGTTTGGCATACGCATTTAAAATGGGCTACCTACAAAAGGGCGATATTTCGTGGTACATTCTCGCGCGTCGCTTCGTGTATCGCGCAAAATATCGTTTGTCGCTTTTTGTGTCGCGCAAAATGTATTGTGTCGCTTTGAGTATCGCGCATAATATCGTGAGTCGCTTCGTGTGTCGCGCAGAATATCGTGTATCGCTTCGTGTGTCGTGTGTCGTGTGTCGCCCTTGATGAAAGAAAAAGGGCTAGATTATAGATGACACTATCCGGATTCCGTATCTGCGTGATAATTAAACGTTCAACTTGTTAATTTATTTGAATGTGTGAGTTCTATACAGTTTCAACTATCTTCAGTCGTACCGCGACAAATCACAAATGAATTATCCATGGTCCTTAAATTCCAAATAGTATAATCTTGAAAGAAAGCCGCAACCGATATATATCGAAAGTTAGCTCGTAATAAGAGTTTTGCCATAATTATCGCTATTTTAACAAAAGGATAGAAGGAAATCATATAGTACAACGCATACCAAACACATTTGACAATCTCATTCGAGGTACAGTTGAATCTCGAAATGTCGAAGTTCATAAACCATACAAATTATTTCGAGATATAAGATATTCGAGTAACCCGATTTATAACACGTACACTTCTGAATAGTTATAACTAGATACAGGATACACACGATTCTGAAAGCTCTCTAGTAGGAAATTCCAACATTACTCTCAACCTTCTTGTAGCTGTCTTTTAATTTGTAAATTCATTCATGCATTTCAATTAAGGAAAACTTTGTATCTCAAATTTGAGAAGGGAATGAACATTTATGTTCGAAGTTTCCATTACTTCGATATATCCGTCTTCGGCAAAGCGAGAGTCAAGTGTACTCTACATGATGTGGAGACATATTACGTGTAAATGACTTATTTAAATAATTTCAAATAATGAATTATTTAAAACGAAATCCACTCACCCATCCCATTTTATTCCAAAATACGAATGACAATCTTAAAACTGTTTTTGTAATCAAAATATCTGATAGTTCTATCGAATATGGTCAATGAGTAAGGTCCGCATCTCATCATGTCAATTTTCATTGCCGCAGCCGATGGATTGAGCATAACTTTATTTTCGCAGCCGATGTCATGACCATCTAATAAGTAGCCATGGCCCTTGTCTTGAGCCGTTTTTTCAACCCCACTCGTTGATAAACGTTGATAAAAATGTTGTGTGTTCATGTTGGATGCTGTAATTTGGATTAACGGAAGAGAAATGATTAAATATTTCAAATAAAATGTTGTTCATATTTATCTTTGATCTAAATCCTGTGTAATTAGAGTTTGGCAGAAAGAGTGGTGAATTTTGTTTGATTTTTTACCACATTCTAACGGATTTCTTTAAAAGTAAGCAGCTAAGAAGGTAAGGATTACGTTCACAAAGTCATTCTTACTTCGGCTCTGCAAGAACACACGCAAATCTGTTCAATTCAATACGTAAAATATAAATAAAAGGAAATACTTACACTCCGCTTTTACCCGACATGTATACACTTTCGCAGCCGATGGATGAACCGCAGACGATGCGTTAGTCGATTGCATGGTGTGATGACGGTTCACATAGACGTTCGAATAATGCATTATACAACTATTTCATTTTAAAATGGTCGACAATTTGTCCCAATGATTCATGTTTGTAACAAGTACCTACAGTATTCAAGTTTAGCAGTTATCGTTTTATCATTTCGTGTTAATGCTACATTCTGTCCAGGCATGTGACTAGTTTTAAATGCATCGACGATCCAACTAATTACGCAAATTAACTCGTTAAAATATTAATGGCCGAAGTATATTTGTATTAACTAGTTGCAAAATGACGTTCGTAAATGTTCGCGCGAACCTTAAACATAATTAAGTAAACGTTTTCGTCAATAGGAAAATGACATTATTGATCGGAGAAAAAGTGTGCGACCTGCCGTTGGACGAAACTGAAAATGATTCAGGATCTTACGAAAGTGTCTATATCTCAGCTTTGGCTCCTAAATTTAAAAAGCGAATACCCACTTTGAGTTGATAATAAAGCATTCAATAATATTGTTCTTCATTTTATCGTTGTAGGAACATGTTTTTGTGATGTTTTTTTTCATGAACATTGTCGGCATTTTAATATAAGGTATATTTACCGAATGTTAAAACATGTTTTCAATTTTAAATAAAAGCGAGCATGGACATTTTATACGCAAGTGACTCATAAATGTAAATATAATTATATATTATACAATATATTTTAAACTATTCTGATTGACACCGCCAGTCGCAGACTGCATTTTGCGATAAGCAATCCTTTTTTTTTATTCAATGTAAAACATACAATGTATATATGTGCATGGTCAAGAACAAAGTTATATTATACAACAGTAGTAATGTCAAACATATTATACATGATATGCTAGTATTTACAGGGTTTTTTAAAATTGTTAGTGATATATGTTTTTTTAATATAGTAATAAGAATAATAGATGAGTTGCGAAAGGTGGGATAGAAGACAACTGGACTGGGTTTATGAGATTTTAATGTGTTTCCATTTTTGTTCAAAAATATTAAGTGTATCGTTGTTGAGGGCTATTTCTTTTTCGATTTGGATCTTAAGCTTTAAATAGTTTATAAAACAGTTAAAAGTGGGTATTAGTTTTTTGTTTTTCATGCTGAATATGAAATATTTCATTAGTATAATAATGTAGTTCACAGTGTTATTAATTTCTGGTATTGTGAAGGTATTTACACCGAAACTAATATTTAAGAGTGACAGTTTGACTTTTATTTGTTGTTTCTCAAGAAATGTTGCCAGTTGGTTCCATAGAGTTTGAATATGTTTACACTCCCAGAAAAAGTGTTCTATTGTTTCAATGTGTTCGCAGCATATATCACATAAATTTGTGTTGGATAGGTTGCACTTAAAAAGATATTTATTTGTTGCTATTATTCTATGGATGTATTTATATTCAAAATTTCTCAGTGTGCTATCGATAGTTGCTTTATATGGCATGATAAATATGTCTTTCCAATTAAGTTCATGTTCTCGAAAATGGCTTTGCCATTTATTTAGAGTTTTAGAAATTTCTACAGGTTTTTTAATTTGTAACATGTACAATATTTTGTTTGTTTTGTTTTTTCTTGTAAGTATGTTTTCTACGAATGTTGTTTGAGAGCATGGTGTGTTATTCGTATTCGTTATAGATTTAATATGCATGGGTATGCTTTTGATTAATGTGTAGTACATCAGGAAATTACTTGAAGGTATTCCGTATATGTAGCATATATTATCTAAAGAATAGAAGTCTTTAATTCTGTAATCGTATAATTGGTCGACATATTTAATATTTTGTTCAAACCAATGTTTATAGAAAAAAGTTTTATTGTTGAAGTTATGTCTTTATTGTTCCATAAAATGATTTTATTATTGGTTTGGATTCCTAGATTATGAGTAACATTACTCCATGCTGATAGAACATTAGATAGAAAAATGTTTTCGTTTTCAATTTCATGTAAGATATTATTGCTGATGTTACATTCAAAAATTACGGAATCACCATATTTTTTAAAATTTTCTGGTAGAATAGTTTCCATTTACTCGTATTGGTATTATCTAAGTATCTTTTTACCCAGCTGCATTTTATTGCATTCAAGAATGCGTCAATGTTCGTTATTTGGATACCTCCATTTTCTACGGATTGAATTAACTAAGTTCGTTTAATTTTATCTTGTTTACCGTCCCATATGAAATCAAACATTGTCGATTTTATATCGTTAATAATATCATTTGGTGGATTTGGGAGAACTGTTAGTACATAGATTAGTTTAGGACGTGCAAACGTTTTTAATACTGTATTTTTTCCGATTAGTGTAAGTTTTCGGTGTTGCCATTGTTTTAAGCAGTTTTTAAAATTCTGTAATTTAGGCAGTATGTTTTTTAGAATTTTATCATTTCATTATTTGTAAATGTAATTCCTAACGTGGTAGCTTAATATGATGTCCAATTAAATTTCATTTCTTTTTATAATGAACATGACTTTGTTTTAATTTACCTACTCTTAGCACAGACATTTACTTTTGTTTAGTTTAAGACCTGATGTTATTCCGAAAAGGGTTAACGACTCTATTAGGTTATGAAAAGACTCGTAATTGTCATTTAAGAAATAAGTTGCATCATCAGCAAATAGGGTCTGTTTGATTTCTTCGTTATTTTCTAGTGATATGCCATTTATATGCGTATTTGATTGGATGTGATGTGATAGATACTCGATGCATATAATAAATAGTGATGATGAGAGTAGACACCCTTGTCGAACCCCTCGTTCAATGTTAAAGCTGTTTGAGAAGAAGCCATTGTTAGTAATTATACTATTTATGTCGGTATAGAACAGTTTAAACCATTTAATGAGACTTTCACCAAAGTTCATATTTTCTAAGCAGGCGAACATAAACGAATGGTCAAGTGAATCGAATGCTTTTTCAAAGTCTGCAAAGAATATTAGCCCGGATTTATTTGAATTGTTGAAATAGTTTATGCATTCTTGTATAAGACGGACGTTTTCACCAATGTAACGTCCTTTTATGAAGCCGGATTGAGATCTTGAAATGATTGATGGTAATACTTTTTTAATTCTGTTTGCTTTACTTTTTGTTGCAATTTTATAATCATTGTTTAGTAGACTAATCGGGCGACAGTTTGACAAGGATTCTAAGTTTTTTCCGGGTTTTGGAATTAGTGATATTATAGTTTGTTTTTGAAGTGTGGTTAAACTTCCGTTGTTAAATGAATAATTTAGTGAATTAGTTAAATGCGTTTTAATATCGTTCCAAAATATTTTATAAAACTCGATAGTGATGCCATCAGATCCCGGACTTTTATTGTTTTGCATTTCTTTAAGAGCTAATCCACATTCATATTCGGTTAGTAATCCGTAACATAATTATTGTTCCGCTTCATTTAAAGCATGATGCGTATTTCTAAAAAGGGTGTTATTTTCGACATTTTTTCGTTTAAAAAGGGTTTCGAAAAAAAGACGTTGGTCTTCTAGTATTTGATTTCTGTTTGTTATGTCTTTGCCATCGACTACTAGTTTGTGTATAGTTTTTTGTTAGCTTCTACGTTTTTCAATGTTTGCAAAGTATTTTGTATTTTTTCATTGTGTTCAACATGTTGTGCCCGCGCTCGAAGTATTATGCCATTGAGGTGTGTATGATAGATTTCTTCTCATATTAGTTTTTTTGAAGCAATTTCATTTTCAATGGCGGTGGGGTCATTTGTGGTTGTTTCATGCAACTGTTTTTCAAGTGTTTCAATGACTTTAATGGTTTCTTTTTCAAGTTTGTGTGTTTCTTTTTGTTTAAATGATGTGTTTTTATTGTTGTGTTACGCATATTACCTTTAATTATTTCCCATAATGTGTTTGGGTTTGCATCTCTGTTATTTTCAACTGTATTGATTAATTCTTGTTTTATTTGTGTTTGATATATGCTATTATTAAGTTTAAAGTACCCTGTGCCTCTTTCAGGTTGTATTTTATGCAGTTTTAGTTCAACTAGCGAGTGGTCAGTCATAAATCCTGATTTTATGTTGCATGTGTCAATAATATTGCAAAGTGACTCAGATATTAAAAAGTAGTCTAATCTACAAAATATTGTTGGTTTTGTGTTTGAGTGCCAGGTGAATTTTCTCTCATCCGGATTAACTGTACGCCAGATTTCTATTAAATTGTAGTTTTCAATTATGTTATTCAAAATGTGTCTATTTTTTGAGTGAGTATAAAGGTTTCCATTTCTTTTATCTAATAACGGGTTAAGAACAATATTGAAATCGCCTCCGATTATAATGTTTTTATCTTGGTTACTTATTATATAGGATTGAAGCGTTTCGTAAAATTTAGATTCATCTATGTTAGGGCCGTAAACGTTTATTAATGTTAATTGGGTTTCGTGTATTTTTATATCTATAATTGCTAGTCTGCCAATTATTATTTCGTTAAAGTTATCCACTGTTATTCCTATATTGCTTTTGATCAGAAAAGCAATTCCTTGTTTATTTGTATGTTGTCCAATAAGATAGATATCTCCGTCCAATTCATTGTTCAAGGTTTGTGCTATGGTAAGTGTTAGGTGACTTTCCTGTAAAAGACATATGTTGTTGTTTTTTCGTCTAACCATTTGAAAATTTTAGTGCGTTTGTCCTTGCTATTAAGCCCTTTTACATTTAGAGTACATATTTTAATATTCATACCAGATGATAGTAAGGTAATGGTAAGTGTTTGCGCGCCAGTTTAGTTGGTTGTTAGTATATTTGGTAAAAAAGGAGACAAAAATTTATAGTTTGCAATACTACTTTAAAAACAATAACATACTTTAGTACAGAACGAAAGTAATATGGATTGAAAAAGAAAAAAAGCTAACATAAGAATGAGGGTTAGGTAGGCAAGCACCAGGATTTTACATCAGCAAAATGTAAACAAGAAAAGACACAAACAAAAACAACAACAATAGCAAAAGTAACAGTGGCGTCTTTTTAAACCGAGCCACTCTACCTGTTACGGAGAAAAAAGACTCTAATTACAGTGACATTGAACATATTATGACGCCAAAAATAAAAACAAGGGAAAGCTCTAGTTACACTGACATTGGACATATTATGACGTCAACATTCAAAACAAGAGAAAGTTCTAATTACACTGGCATTAACAAAATATTTATGACGTCAAAATTCAAAAGAAGAGAAAGCTCTAATTACACTGACATTGAACATATTATGATGTCAAAATTCAAACAAGAGAAAGCTCTTATTACACTGATATTAAACATATTATGACTCTTATTACAGACATTGAACATATTATGACGTTAAAATTGAAAACAAGCAAAATGCTTTCATTACACTGACATTGAACATATTATGACGTCGAAATTTAAACAAGAGAGAGCTCTGATTACACTGATATTGAACTCCAATTTTGTGAAAAAACTCTTTTTACACTGACATTAAACATATTATGATTTTAAACGAATAAGAAGCTTTTATTACTTTGACATTAACCATATAGTGACGTCAAAATTCAAACAAGAAAATGATCTTATTATTCTGACATTGAGCATATTATGACGACAACATTCACAACAAGAAAAAGGCTCTTATTACACAGACATTGAACAAAAATTTAAAATAAGAGAAAGCTCTAATTACACTGACCTTGAGCATATTATGACGTCAAAATTAAAAGAAGACAAAGCTATTAATACACTGACATTAAAAAAAAATATTATGACGTCAAATTTTATACGAAGAAGAAGGTTTTGTTACACTGACATTAAACATTTTATGACGTCAAATTCAAACTAGAAAAAGATTTTATAATACTGACATTGAGCATATTATAAGGACAATATTCACTACAAGAAAAAGCTCTTATTTTACAGACATGTAACATATTATGACGTCGAAATTCAAAAACGAAACGTCAAAATGTAAACAAGAAAGGAAAACAAACATCACAAAACAATCGATACACTAGATGAATTATTGTTTTCTATTTCAATTCACGACAATACACTGACATTGAACATATCATGGCGTCAAAATTCAAACAAGAACAAGCTTTTATAATATTTACATTGAACATATTATGACAACAAATTTCGCAACGAGAAAAGACTCTTATTGCACAGACATTGTACATATTATGACGTCAAAATTCAAACAACAAACGTCTAGATGTAATCAAGAAAGGAAACAAACAAAACAGACGATACATTAGGTTATTTGTTTTTTCTATTTCAATTCATGAATACATTTTCCGTGTAATATGCTTAATAAGCTTAATAAAAAAGAACCGTAATGTTATATTCGCCATTTTTAAACCTTTTAAGATTTTACTCTGTTGTGGCCCTTTAACGGTTATTTTCAGATATAATATTTTAATAGACTTACTTGTATTTAAATAAAAAAGGGAAAAACTATTTCGTTTAGTATCTCTATATAATTGAGGATGCTTAGAATTTTTCCTCGATGAGATATGTACACAATTTCTAATTTGATTTCAAAAATGATAAGACAATTTGACTATATTTCTATCATTTTTCTAATTATTTGGTGTGACTACAGTTTTTCATAAGTGTTACCACGTAAATTATCTTTCAATTAATTTGCTTCGAAACAAACCCCATCGTGAATTGCGTATAAAGTAGTGGGGTTGGTTATCAACAGGCTAGCATATAATAATATGTTATAGATGTACAACACAATGACACATTAGATCATGATGAGGTTTTTTTAGAATAAAAGAAGTACATGTATAGTGAACATCGCTAAGTTTATACCATAACAGGTTTACATTATGCAATAGCGATTAGGAAACTATATAAATGAACATCATTAGCTCACAATATATGTACATTTTTTTAATATAAGATCGAGTAAGGAGATGTATTAGTTGCAGTATAAGTAATACCGTAATGCTGTTTTGGTAAAGACTGTTTTGCAAAAACGTTAAACAATTAAAAGTACAGAGCAATGCTAACGATATGATTTGATTTATTTTCCGGATATTTTCACCCGATATACTTTTAGGAAATTACTGCAATTAATAGTAGAGATGGACATAAGTCTAGGCAAAAAAAACGAAGCTAAGGATTATATAAAACATCCATCACTAGTAAATATAATTTATGCTTGGGCAATTAAGCATACTTATATTGAAGTGTTTGTACATGAAGATATAAAAATATGTATTTTGGTTGCTTATGTTTGCTTAGTGTGTAGTGACGAGAGAATGTGTTATTATTAGAATTTAAAAAAAACAAAGAAATACAGTAAGGCCTAGGCACACATCTTTTTTTCATAAAAGATGCAGCACGGCCACTGTTTTTTATATAAAGGAAGACTGCCTTGCTAAAAGAGAGGATGTTTCTTTCTTCAGCGAAAAACAAAAACAGAAGAAAAAAAAACACACACTCTTTTAGGCGTTAAAAGTAATGATAAACCATATTTCTGTTTTCATAAAAATTCCCATGTTTTTGCCCTGTGGCGATAAGCAATCCTGATTGCTTTTTTTACACTACGACAGCAAAATAACAAAAACCAAATCTATTGAAAGGCGCTTGATTTATGTGTTATAGTGATAAACAGTTCCAAAAATATATAGTTGAACGAGACATACACTATCATGGTGGCTCTTCTGTTTGAAAACAAATGATTCAAGGATGAGACTAAATCTTACCGGCTTCATTACTCCACTCAAACAAAATCACCAAGAGAATTGTGGAAACAACCAGCGTGGAACGAAATTAAAATATGTCAAAATGAAATACGTTTAAATTTCAGAAACGGCAACATTATACTTTGTTTCTTAATTGAGGAAATTTGGCATGCCTTGGTTTATTTTTCTTTTGAAACTAAAAATATCATTTATATCTGCTGCTCAGAATGTTGATAAAACAGATTATGTTGTGCATACATTATTTGTGTTCTGACCTACTTTACGTCAATATAAGGCTTACTTCTAAACCTTCAGAAGTTAAATATCATGATGAATGTTACAATGGTTTATATACTACTTAAGGACTTTTTAAATATTATGTGTATAGGTTTAAACCCTGTAATTCTTCAAACCTGTGTCAAATTTAAAAGTGCATTTGCGACTGTTGTGTGAATATTTCAAGCTTGTTTTTCTAAAGACAGTTTTAGCTGCCATTTGTTAAACGACTTCATGTGATTAAGGGTCATCTCACGTAAACAAAACATCTTTTACAAAATAAAAGGGATGAACCTTGTGTATGGCATTTTACAGACACCTGGTGCAGGTTTATAAACTTAGGGGCAAAAAAGCATGTGACTTAAGTGGTTTAATCTTTCTGATCCAAACGCAAACGATCGCACACAAGGTTTCACGTAATGAGTCTCATTTTTCATTCAATATTATAATAACGCATAAGAATAATTGTATAGATGATACTAAGCTGATGGTGGCAGAGCGCTAGACGCTCACTCCATCTTGTCACATTTAATATAACTTGATGCGTTGCAGATAATGTAATATGTTTCAAGATACAAACTAGCGGTATTTGCGCATATAAAATCTTTATACAAGCAACGTAGGTAAAGACAGTCCTCGCGTAATTTAGCTGACAATGTTAAAAAGTAAAATAATCAGCAAATGGCGTAGCGGTTAATGAAACATAAGGCAAACTACCCAATGTCTTATTTCAATAGATTTTGCTTAAAACACGAACAATTAGGCGTACCTAACTAAAAACAATCAAATACAAAACCGACAAATGCTTATTGGGGAATGACCGATGAATTAATCTATTCAATTTCTAGCCATCACAGTATCTTAAACACGTTTTATAAGAACGTACGGTATGTACACACTCGTACGCGATGTCTTCAAAACTAGCAATGCAAGAGGTTAAACCGGTTAAACAGTTAATCTACTGAAACGATCAGTTAACCGGTTATATTTTCGGGAAAAAGTTAACCTGATTTTTTTTATTGAATAATTCGTGCGATTTTACGTTTTGCGTACGACATGTTGCAATCTTGCGCTGGTGACCAGTTAAAAAAACATGCCGCGTCATCGACGGTATAAAATAACGTGACAAAAACAAAGTAATGAAGCAACAAATCAGTACCTTTGTGGTTTTAAACGGGGACTACGTTTTGTTAATTGTCGTTATTGTGTTATTTTATTCGCGAAAATTTAGCTAGCAAACTGCGGGGAGTGGGGGCTATTAGCGAGGGTGTAATTGACACTTTTATTTAACTCAATATTATTATTGTTTAACAAAGTCTCGATTGCACAAGCACGGTTATTGTTTGTTGTACATGTAACCTTTCAATGATATGGGTACAATTTATTGTTCTATCTCATGTTTCATCTTGCGAGGTTTACATCCTTCTTTCAAAGCTCATATCATGAAGTGTTATTAAAGTGTATCGCAGCAAAAGGCTCGTAAATGAGATATCAAGGCTTGCAATAATTTAATAACGAGAAAGGCAAATACGCAAGCTCATTTTATCAAGATATGGAACAGCATGTTATTGTCGGTTTCTAAAGCTTGTTTTGTACAATTTTAAAATAGATTCACTGATTTGTTCAAGCATTTGTATTTTTTATTGAAGTCATTAAGGTTGTCTGTCGAATTGCACGAGAGTCTCCACACAAACTATGAAATGCGGTGGTAAGATCTAAAGCGCTTTGTTCCTAAAACCAAACAAAATAATCCGCTCAGAACTTCATAACTTCCGTATTGACATCTGTAAAGATTTTCAAGAATATTAAATATATTCGAAGACTTCGCGAAACTCTGATACCGAAACTGAATGTTTTAATAAACCTCTACACATTATATTATTTTAATCCTTTTAATCCTAGCTCGATTGAACAGAAAGACTAAGGCTTATTTGGAGCGCTCTCGAGTTCGTTTCCTGGGACAAGAACCAGTAAAGAACGCCCTCACAGTGGAGATCGAAACGGCAACCTCCCGGTCGCTTGGCGGAAACCATATCTTCTGTGACCTCGTTATGTTTTTTAAATGTCAATCGAGTCGTAATTATCACGAAATAGTCATATTCATCCATTATCAAGTCAAATGCTAAAATGCACATGCAGGTAAAAAACGCCAGCTTAGAAAAGGGACACTCTGATTTCAAGAATACAATTATCTGTTGGCGGTACTTAACAAACGTGTAAGGATTTGATAATGTTGGTTTTTAAAGTATTTATGAATACGTACATACATAGTCATATGCATATGTTCTTGACTTTGACTCTTCTTACTCGTAATATTTTGTCATAATTTGTTTATTATGCATCATTGTCACGATGAGTATGTATTCTACTGACGTTTATGCAGTACACTCTCATCAGTTTAGACTTCTTTTTTTCCAATCAAGATTATAGCTCTCTGGAAGCGCAGATAGTGTTAATTGCATTTATATTTGAATCATTTCAATGGTCTTTATACATGTTGTGGAAATCATACGTATAATTAAGTTTTTCCGAGTAACAAACAAACATATTATGCTCTTTTTCTATGTTTTTGGCATGAATGCATTTTTGTATAACCCGTAATTTTTTGTATTTACTGATGCATCACCGACAAAAAATACCACAGATACACATATAACCTTATACATTTCTGCTGTTATTATATTTATGTTCATATTTGTATCCACAAGGGTATTTACTACATACAATTTCTGCATCGTGTCTAAATATTTTAGTAGATATTGCTTGACTGCTGCTTCGACTGCTCTGTCTGTATGTTGTGTGTTTATGCTGTTATTATATATGTATAAAAACACGTTATCCCCTCCCGAGCCTAAGACAAACATGTACATACACGTATATCTTAAACAAAAGAGTACTCTGTCAATATGATACCTTAATTAGTTGCAATTTACCAAGGGTGGGTGTCGAAAATAGTAAGTATGTTGCATGTTTAAAACGTTGAGGCGTGTATTTCTTTAATAAGTAAAATCCAAATGACCGAGATGTTCATATGTTTAAGGCATACACCCTATTCAAGGTTTTTATGAGATGTTCTTAAGACTCGAATAAATGCAGACACGATTATCATACACATGTATACAATTTTTGTAAAGCTTATTAGCTCTTAAGACTATATACACATACACGTTATATACAGTTACTTTATGGATGCTAAATTGGCTTCTTTTTTATTTTGTTGTCGCATGTGTATCCCAATATCTTTCCACCGATAGTTGTATATTAATGTACATTCACGTTGAGTACTTATGGAAGTCATTAGATAATCAATTTACAAATGCAAACGTTTTGTTTTATATATTCTTAAATGAGTAATGGTAAATCTTATGTATATGATGTACCGTTTTGCACAACTGCAAAACACCAGTTTATTCTTACTTGTTGTTATTTATATGTAAAACTACTATATATAAAGGTGAACATATTTGAATATTTTAATATTCTTGTGATTTGTCATTTACAAATACAATAGTAATGACATCGTTTTCAATTTTACGGGACTTTAATGTACGTATTCGTCAGGGTTTTCTATCAGAAGCTTCCGGAAAACAACGTTGGCTAAAGTTACTTCTAGTATATAAACTAGTTGACAGTGTACAAACCTTAATGCTATCATCCGATGTAGCGACAAGGGTGTCAAGTGGATCGAGAAATGGTTTACATGTGTAATTGTTATTTGTATAAAAACTAATATTTGCAAAACGAGCGATAAAGTTTGACATGTAAAAATAAAATACAAAACACCACTATTGGATAGCCGTGCATTCGATGATACAATTGGAACATTGAATACGAAGTAAATGTTTATACTATATATACAAACCTTCTTAGAAAAGTATAAATCCTGATTCAATGACGGCATTACATAGGACTCCTTAAATTTTGATTTGCATACAGATACTATGTAGACCATTTTGAATGCGTATGCCAAACAAAATGAAAATTCAACAAGTACAATTGGAAGCTTCTGAGTTCATTCGTAAGTTGTATGTTTCATAACAAAATGTTTGCATTCATTTAACAAACACTATTGATGTAACACTTAAGTTAGTTATTATTTTACTTGTACGACATTAACTGTTAAGATGTATATAATTAGTAAAATGTATCATGTCTGTCTAAATATCTGGCATGTGTTCTGTGTTGCTGTGTTCCGTCTACGGCTTGCTCATTGAAGCTGTAATTACCAACATAACGATCATCAATGTTAAAGCCATAGTCATTACACCTACAACAAACTATGTAATGATATCATGTAATCTAAATGCACATGTGCTATGCTCGCCTTACATTTTTAGTATAATTGATAGTTTTAAGGGAATACAAATATTAAATTTATTGGTTTAAACTTGAGAAAAAAAAGCAAAATATTTAGCAACCTTGATCAAAACACTTAACACGTAAAGGCGGCGAGATAATAATTATATAAGAACTAGTTGATCTTCTGCCATAAAAGTCTTTCTTCGGTTGGCGAAAACACACTCTCATCAATGAATTATTATCTTGTTGTTTGCAAACACAGCATTTATATTTGAAGTGCTTACTGTATGCACAAAATTGCATGTAAATAGATGCACTATTGATTCTATATAATGAAAGTATTTAGAAACAAAATGGAATCGAGCCATGTATAAATAATAACAACCCTTAGCTTAAATATATCCATACGTTCCTATGAAGGCTGTATCCATGATGTTTGTTGTACAGGTGACTTTACCCTCGATATAGTTGTTTAAGCAAATATCGACATTGGTAGTGTGATTGTACAGTCAGAAGCAGCGGAACATTTCCTCTTCAAGTCAAGAATACCGTCTTCTGTTTAAACACATACACTTTAAACATGGTGTCGTCGGACTAAGCTACGCATATTGCGGCTCGATAAATTGACAGCAAGTCGCGGTTCTTTAATTAATAATTTTGTATAGGATTGCATTTTAGATCCCTGTAACAAAATATACAATATTTAATTATAGTCATACTAATGCGACAGCTAATAGTAATACTAATTAGTATTTACTACTATTAATATACTATTAAACTAACTGATGACGTTATTTACACCATCTGACAATTACACGCAATCATGTCTCCAAATGTTGATGAATTGGAAATAAACCTGCAGGTATTGACTCGCTGGTATGTGTTTACCACCATAATGTGGGGTGTATGAAGCCCGATTTAATAGCAAGGATGGATATGAAAACACTAAATTATATTGTATTGAGAACATAAATTCAAATGATTTCCGATTTAATTACTCACTTGTTACATAAATGCCCAAGTAACAGAATTATATACAAAAATCAGCCTAAGCCCCGTTGACAGGATTTCAGAACTTAACATAATATAGTAAATATCCAAATCATTGTAATGGTTATCAGGAGAAAGAAGTAAATCAAGGTGCAAAAAACAAAATTATTGAATTATAATTTTTCTTCAACGAAAATAAACGCGAAATTAAAACGACATAGTTTTGACATTCAGACTCTGGTCCCAAACTAAAAAATAATTACAGCTTCGTTAATTTTTACGATAAATGAATGTTGTAGTTATAATCTATTTTGAAAATAATTGTTAAACAATTAGTAGTTTTGAAGTACTATAAATATAACTAAATGGAGAAAACGGTCGGTAAGAAACATTTTTGTTTTTCTCCGTATTTTACTGAATTAGGCATTGTGCCGTCAAATATTGTTCAAGACAGGCAATCACGCACGTCGTTGCACTGCATTAACATGCCACTATCATTTAAAACATCAACACATTCTAAACAATATTGCGAAAAAGTGGGAACAAAACTTGGTTTTAAAAAATAATAAAAAAGAAACAACAGTTCTGTACAAGCAGTTTGTCATAATTGCCATCGCTATTAGCTTATTTATATTTATTCAAAGGAAGTGACCCACTGCCATAAAATAAGACTCTGAACACAATGAGTTTATAGGGAACGTAAAACCATTCATTCAATTTGCAGAGTGGTTAGTTTTCTAACGACAGTAGTAGACAAGTGTGCAATATATGTTTGGTCATTTAAGTTCTGAAAGTGATTTTGATGCATCGAACAATAATATATAGTGACAACTAGGATTTTCACCACCTGTGAAATAGCATTTAAATGCCCCTTAATGTTCAACATTACTGACCTTTAGATCAGCACTTCAAATATTTATATAGGGATAATACACGTTTTCGAGGGCATTATCATCTGCGGGCGCTCGAAAAATCCGTTCCTGACCGAGTTTCGCTATTATTGCATAAACAAATCACACATACCAAAATAAATTAAAATAGCATCGAAAACAATATGTCTTGTTCATTCGACATCGACAAAATAATTCGATTATTTCATATGACGTCATACAGTTTAATGTTGTGTTTAACATATGCCTCACTCTGTCTTCATCGAAAATGACGAGGCTTTACCTTCGGATAGGCAGTTTTCGACTTAAAATGTGTTGAAACAGTGGAATAATGCAATTTTGAAATGCAGCCGCGCAAAGTAAGAAATGAGGAATAATTTTGGAATTTACTGGTCGTGACGGATAAATATATCATCAATCTGGCGTCAGAATAAATCATTGTTTTAATAGATGTTTCTTTCGTACAGGTCTTGTTTCGTTCCAACTAAATTTTCTAAAATTTATTCTGCTGACATATTGTCACTAAAGAAAAGTGGATTAAAATATTCGTTTCCTTTATTCCTGCATGCATGAGGAAACTGGTGCTTATTCAGTTCCCTATTTATGCTTAGAAAGTCGTCGAAGGCTGGAGAAGGCAAGAAACAACGCGTGGACCAGTTTATGGTTATGAAAAACACATAACAGGGCTTGACCGGCACGTTAATTTCCGTGTTAATACACGATTTCTCCCGTTCAAACCCTTCTTTTGCCACGTTTCTGCATCCCGCCACAGGGCATTATGGATAGAGTTTATGCAATAATTTTGAAACTAAGTCGTTCAAGAAGTCATTAGCAATTGCGTACAGACTGAACTATTTTATTTCCTATATAATTTAGTGGTCTTTAACCAATATATATAATTTCAGAAGCTTAAATAAAAAGTTTATGATCGAAGCACACCGTAATGCATAAACGACCAAAAACACGGTGGTAAGGCGATTACCACAACTATTCCGCTTACCGTCAAAATTGTATACTTCTGACAACAGCACCGTATCCTTCTGACGAAAAGAAACATGGCGAACGAAGCAATATCAGATAAGTGGGTGACAAAATGTTGTATTATAAGACACTGCAAAATGATTGCCACTTGCGAAGCACTCCATCGAATTTCTGAAACAATAAGTCGTCTATTTAAAAGTTTATCAGTCATAAAATATTTAGCATGACTTTGAAATAGTGTTTACAAAAAGTCGTGACGCGCTCGACACCATTCGTACTTGTGAGAAAAATGTAATAATCAGATGATTGTCTATGCGTCAGACCTGATGTGACAGACTTAAATCATTGTATATATAAAAAGAACATGCAATACGAACCTGTTTGTTTCAATATATGTTAAAGGCCTAATTATTTGGTGAAAACATGCATCACTTACATACATATCGATGCACCGCGCAACACTGATTATAAACACCGTATTTATATTCCGTGTCATTGAAATTAATTGCACCGCTAATTTCTGCACATGGTTTTAAATGATAAGATAGAACAAACCTTAATTTATTTACGATAATCGTCCATTTATCAAAGTTACATGTCCCAGAATTGATCTTCAAAATGACGGCATGCTTGCACCAACACAGGTTCATTTTAATGGTGTCGTCAATTATTCCAGGACCTACTTCTCGGGGAAAGTCCATTTCTTGGGGATTATAGTCATTTATAACCCCCCTGACTAGGTTCCGCGAAATTAATTGACGTGGTATCTTGCATTATATTCCCTCTTTTCAAAAACTGTCCAATCGAAACTCCGATTGATTTCATTCCGGAAATGAATCTCAGCACTTTTCCGTGGAATACTCTATACATAACTCTCCAGGAGTTCATGGTGTCTTCTTTGTATGTCATCATTGAGGTTATCGGTATACTTTACCACCTGACAGCATCCAGAAACAATAGCAGAGCAATATTTGTCAGCGGAAACTTGTTGTTACATACCAAATGAATAAAGATACAAAAGTAATAGCATAAATTTGCCGAGTGTAATTTTTGAAGAAAACCTGGTAATAGCTGTGTCACTTTTTCAGTCATGTTTTCTTAACTGCTAATTTGAAATAATTTCTTTCTTGACGACCTTGTTTTTTTTTGTTGTTTTTTTTTTCGTTTCTGTGGAGCATTTACAATATTGTCATGGAAGGCTGGGCGGCACTGGTATCAACACCGGAAGGCAAATGTCTCCTTTTCTTGTTTTTTGGTTTGTAATGTTCAAACATAAATTTGAACGTCTCTTCCTTCTGAAAGAAAAAATATCAGAATAAAGCGGTGCCAACAAATCATAAAGACGCGGTGCTTTTACGGACATTGTTGAGCGGTGTTTATATTTCTATAATGTCAGTGTTGAGCGGTGCATACTTGCTAACACGTGTAAATGTAAAAATCACAGTTATATTCAATGAAACATGCCATAATGTGTTGTAAATTGATTCTTCTACCATTAAAATACTGGTAAACAAAAACATGTTTTAAATGTTTAAAATCTGCAACAACTAGAATTTTTCACGTCATGAAAGTTACTTCTTTCACGACATGCTCAAATTGTTTTCACTATTTTGAAGTTTATATCGACTCAATTTTGATGCGGTAAACGGCAATCAGATGTAAAATATATACTTCGTTCGATGGAATATCTTTTTTTATTACCAACTTACCTTCTTTTCTCGAATTTTTCTTTCATTTCTGGGCTCGCCAAAAAGTTTGCGGCCATGTTTTGACAGAAGGATACGGTACTCTTGTCAAAAGTATAACATTTCGACTGTGAGCGGAAAAGTTGTGGTATCCGCCCTATCACCGTGAATAATTGGCGATCATATAAAGAGTTTTTACATATTATCATACTAATTGTAAAGTACACATTGTACGCATAAACATGCATACATCTTTGCCATTGAAAGTTTATTCAACTTGACGATATCTTCGTAAGTGTAATAAAAAGTAAATTCACATGCTCAAATGTAAATTAGTGTTTACCCCTACGTGTTTAATTGTGTTTATATTTCCCAAACAAGCATACCTGGCTTATGTAAGCGGTCAACTTTTGCCTTAAGGCATGTTTTGACGGATGTGTTGCATAACAAGAATTTATTCCTTGTGTATCCTTCGTATTTCCGTTGCCTCCGTAACTCTCCGGTTGTATTCATTACATATCCGTTGAGTATATTGGTATACATCCTGGTTGAAATCAAGCAGTTAGAATACACACCCGAAAAGCCGGGCAGAAAGGATTTATTTGTTAAAGTAAAAGGACTCCATAACGGGAATCCTTAAACATTCCTTAGTCTTACATATCTAGTTGATTAGAATATTGTATGGACTTGTAAAGCGTTCTGTTAAATACGAATATATTATCGATCCACATGGGTCCTGAGTTGACAGAATCGGCAAGATGTGTTATTACTAAAGAATCACGTTTTCAAGTTTGTGAGTGGTAATGTTTTGTAAGCGCATATAATATACATGTGGTCGTATGTATAGTAACACCATTGGTAAATCTACTAGACCATTATGCATATTGCTTGAGTCGTTTAAAAATCAAGATAATTTATAAGCACATTTAATTGTTGGAGTAGCGGTAGAACTAGGCGTGTTTGGCTATGATGATGTTAGTTACGCATCTTGCTTTATAACTTCTACTTTGATGTGGTTCTACAGCATACATTTGTTTAAGATATAAAGATCTTATACGGTTTTTGCTTTTATTTTAATTTCACATTTCATTAACAAGAAATAGGCAAGGAGCAAACATTTATCAGGCTTTTCCAATTAAAGGCAAGACATCAACACAAACCTACTTACCGTGCACTTTATAGTCTGCAATGAAATTGTATCATGTTAAAACAAAGCCGTTAATTATACATAAAACAAAACACTCCTATTGTTGATTTCTCCTCGTAATGAGTCTTTGTAATTCAAGCGTTCAAACAATCTACTCTGGTGAATTGTGTTTGTTTTGATCGCCTTTACGATCAAAGCTAAGGTATCAAGTGTCATAGTCCAATGTGCTCGTTAATTTGAAAAGCAATGTCATTATGAAAATCTGCTGACGAATTTCAATACAGTATACTGAGCGAACTCTTTAGATTTTTTATATTTAACTTGTTTAGCAAGGATTACTACAAATAAGCTAACTGTGTTATTCATGTTGCGATGTGAGCCACTGTTTAAAATATTGCTTATTTGCGCGTTGAGAAGGTGAACAATATCATTTCGAAATTATCAATTCAGTTCGTTCAATTGCAAGTTCTTTTTCAGATAGCATTGTGTGGATACCATACGCAACTAGAAAGTGAGTGAACACTCATTCGTAATTGCTTCATGTCCGAAAATAAGTAAATAAGATGTCATATATTCCTGTTAAAATGTGGATATTACTATTGTGTAGACATACATCCATTATGTTGGTCTTCTTACGTTTAAAGTTTATGAAAGATACAAATGGTGCAGCATTGGACAATCATTTACGTGGCTAACATAAATAGATTACTGTTTTACCCAAACGTCTGTATTAACACTTAGGAAAAAACACATGACGTAGCTGTATTTTATTTTTCTGTCTAATTGTAAATCAAATATTATGTGACGGAGTCGCATGGTATACATCATAAAAAACGTTTTGCAATATCGCATCGTTAACACATTTCCAAAAATATTTGATTTTTTTAAAGACCTTGTTATAACTTCAATCTATTGCACAGCCGTACACATATTCATTGTTATTACAGTGATTTTAAATGTTTTATGTTTCAGAACCACAGAGGCGTTTTTAAAATATGGATACAAATTATTTACTGGAATGTTATACCAAGGTGAGAATTTCAAACATTTTTTAACTAGCACTCATGATGTCTTCATCTTCAGGAAAGACGACCAGGCAGTAAGGAAATACATAATTATTCACCTTTGATTATGAATTGATTATTAGGATTATTTGAAAGCGATTAAAATCACTTATTTATTCAAAGAATCCATATTTAACTATAGTTCGTATTAAATAGCATCTTTTATTTTCAAAGCAAAACAACACACGCCAAAGTTACGTGTTAATTTCGTTCGATTTCAACACGCAAAACGAACACTTTATATGACCACGTATTCCTGCCAACTAAAAATGATGAACCCAAACGCCCAAGGCATATGTTGCCAATATGTGTGGAAAGAAAGTCAATTTAAGAAAAGAATAGCTTACTAGTTTTGCTTTTCGCGTATTCAACTATTTAAAAATGTAGGTAATAATAATATTTTAGTACTGATTAATAATAACTTTCAGGCTCTGGAGAGAAAGAACGAAGACTGTGATGACATGGGCGTTTTTATGAAGAAAATTCTTCAGTCGAAGGTTTGTACCGCCTTGATTTTTCCGATAAATGGTATTAAGTTTTTACGAAGTTGTGCAAATATGTCCGAATTTCTTATGTTTATACAAGTATAAAAGCATTAACATTAACATCCCAGTCGGGGCTGGAGCCCTTGTTTGCACTTATATTACGAATAAGATTAGGTGTTTATTAAAGACAAACATTTATAGAAATGCACGATCTCCATAATCAGTATTCATATGATGTTCTCAAAAGAGTGAGAACACCTATTAAAACACCTACACCTACAGCGGACAAACAGGTGCATGTCATGCAGGAGGATTTACTCAGTCAAACTGAAGTTCTCATAGTTTCATTATTTTCTAACCCAGTTCGATAACCTTCTTAAACGTCTAAAGACATGTGTTATAACGGGCCTTGAATTATCAACAATGTGCGAATTATCCTCGAAATATTCCCTAATGGTACGTTTTTAAAATCAAGCAGTTGTTATCCTATTATGTTTACACTTGGTTTGTGTTTGTCTTGGCCTATTTCAATGATGAATAAGATCATCTCATTCATGTGTATGAATGGCCCTGAAATAATCAAAAATTATTACCTGACCCACTTTTATTTATTGAACAGTTTTTTCATCAAATTACGCGACACTGCGTTTGAGCACAATAACTCGACAATATTCAATAAACCAGATTGCCTAGTATTTCATTACGTGTTTTTTTGTGCCGACCTTGTTTGCACAAATAAAAAAATCCTTCTTAGATCGATGTAACCGAGTCCTTTACAATTGAATGACAATTTGATATAGTTTAGAATATTCTAGATTATTGACAAAACCCAAAATGACTGTTAATACTTTTTTTCAGAATATGCATACAGACCTTTCCTCTGCAGACTGCGTTGATGATCAATGTATTCTCCGACAAGTGGGCAGGTTTATCAACGAGAGTATAAATATTGACCAGGAAAATCCATATTCCAACGATAGGCATGCAGGTACTTTAAACAAGGACACGTAGTTATGTAGATAAGGCGCATGGTTAGACCGTAAACGTGAAATGTAATATCCGAGCTCACAGAGTTCAAATGCAATAACAAGTTCAAACTGGTATTGACTTTGATCAAAGTCAATGACATTGTCTTTAACTAAGAGTCATCCCCTTCAAAGAATCCCAGACTGTACTGTTTATAGTCGAACAAACAAATTGCCAATCGAGTATCCAGGCAAAATCAAAGCAATCGCATATTAGCTATTAGATTTATATAAATGATGCGATTCAACTTGACCGAATCGTTATTTTTTAAACGATTAAAATGTGTTAGTTTCTGTATTTTTGTCACGTTTATGTCGTTTAAGAACAGATTGATGAACGTCTCAATTTTTTTTAATAAAGTGCAGTTGATTTATTAATCAATTGTAATTGTCATTGAATTGCATTGTCTTACAAAATTCGTTCAATTACGTAGACCAAGAAGTATTATTGACAATTATATGAAATATAACCAATCATTTCGGTGTCGCTTGGGTTGTCATGTTAATACGTTTTTCTTTACTGAAACATAAATAAGTCATCTCATGTTTATACAAATGTGCACTTGTATCCGTTATGTGTGTACAATCAATTTATCAACTTAATTCCCGTTGAATGGCAGGATTTATTCAAAAGGGTATTCGGTAGTTAACAAATGAAATAGAAAGATAAACGGGAGTTAAACCGCCATTTTTCATCGTTTCTTAACAAAACGTAACATGCTTGGTTTCAATAATACATTATTATAATAATTGTTGAAACTACTGAGGGAAGATTTTAGCAAAATCATGTATTGAAACAACTAGATGTCTCGCGGTAACATGTCGAGCCAAAATGCGTTTAATTATTGAATAGTATGTGAAATGCTCTGGTTGATATGATATTTTCTATATTGTTTCAAACATAATAGATATAAACAACCAACTACCTGGTTCGGGAGATGTAAATGGAAATATTGAGTTTAGTTTTTGCCTAGGTACAAACCTTTACACAAAACAGAGATATCAGTTCAGACAAAATATTCACATCAGGTGGAAACAATCTTCAAAATAATTATCTAGATGTGTCAAACGTTATCGTGTGGTTTTAAAGGCGTCCATGCAGATGTCATTGTCATGCAATTGAGATTCTTAAAGTCACTTGTTTTGACTAAATGATCCAGTAGGAGGGGATTACGCACCGACATTACTACCGACTTTTCACAAACATGTGTTAATAATGTTTTTTGGACATAAATATTGTTGTCTAATTCTGTGTTACTCTTGCATTTCATAAATGCGAATAAATACTATTTTCAGGCAGCGAAAAGAATGACGTCGACATCAAGAGTCCAGAGAACGCCTTGCATGTTTTCATATTTGCAATTTTGTTTGAAAGTGAAGAGGAGGCACAAACGAGGTTGAGTTACTGCGATGATCCGATAGGTATGGAATACGTATAGTATTAATAGTTTTCTGTGAAAATACATGATGTAAATAATGCGATGTTTACATGTTTAGCGATTGTAAAAATACAATCTATGTTATTTGCAATTTAACTCAATTAAAAGCGGATGGTTTAAGACTGAGTTTGTTTTTGTAAAAAAATAATCGAATGAATAAATTATTTGATGGCAGTAATATCAATCATGATTGCCTAATTGTACACTTTATTGCTTAGGCGCAGCATTGATTGCAAGTTCTCTGCTAAAAACAGTTTCCAAAATGGCAAACAGGAAGGCGGAATTAGACTTGGCAACCAATGTGCTGAAAAACGCCAGGTCGGACACAGTTTTCTTTATACTGCTTGTGTCAAAAGCATAACTAGAGATATTTACCTTCAGTGAAGTCACGTATGCGACATCGCATTTTCGCACGTGGTAGACTGGAACATATACCTTTATGATGGTGTCACCGAGTGTTTGACCAAACGAAAATACACATGACATTATTGATTTGAACATGTGTGTACACAATCTTTTAAGTCCGGATTTTGTTGTTTGCGCAATATAACAAAGTTTTTGTATAACATATGAACTTTTTTGGAAATATTAATACGGGAATTCAAAACGTTTCGAATACTTGGACAAGTTTAGTTCTTATTAGGAATATATAAATTAGTAAAAATACGAATTCGTTTGATAAGATAACCATTGTGTGTGCGCGTACGTATTCTTATCATTCCGTATGTCAACATATTTTTTCTACTTGTAGGGAATACGAACAAAAAGCGTGCGACATGTTGAGTACATATTTCCATCGCAATCGGACAGGTGCCTACACGTTCCTTATTCACAAGTTTCAGGAACCGTTTAGCTCAATCAACGCATTGGAATTGGCAAACGCAAATCACTTGAAGACCTTTATGGAACACACATGTTGTCAAACGAAACTCAACGCGGTCTGGAAAGGAAAAATGGCTACATATACTCCGTGGTGGCAGGTATAATAAACGTAGTTTGTTAAATCGATACATAATTATAAGGACATTGGTTTTCCAGTTATATAATACGATAACAAGTTAACACAATCAACGTATCAAGGAAGCAAGAACTTGTCCGTGTATATAAAACGTCTTGTTTCAGTTGGTAGATTGCTGAACTTTCAGTTCGGGATTTATGAATCCGAATCCAAGTTCAATCAAAACTTATACTTTGGGGTTTCAATTGACATAAAATAATTGCTATTCTTGCATTTCTTTTATGCATGTTATCTACATGTTACTGAACAATCGCTTATATGGACTTAGCTGTCCATAAAAGCATTGTGTATGGCGACCGTTTTAGCAAAATAATTTTGTGTATGTATATGTAAAATAATTGTTACGCGACACTATGCCCGTGGTTTAACATCATTGATACAGTTATGGTGTTAAGCTTAAAATGTTCTCAAGCATAAAAAGTGTCTTTATTGAATTATTTAACATAATGTTGTCATATATGATTTTTTTCATTTTGGATATTTGTCAGAGGAATTCTCGTCAACAACGAACTACTAAAAATAATGTGTTCCTGATTTTAATTATGTTGTGCCGCTTTGTTCGGTGAAAAGCTTTCACATCCGTTCTCATTTCATTTATATGTTTTTAAACCCAGACGCTCTTGTTTTAATAACATATTTTAATACAAAATTAAAATAAAATAAATGTGTACTATTGATTTGTTGCATAATTCAAATAGCACAACAACAACTTCAATAACTATGTATGCAATTACAATGGAAATATATATTCTGGAAACAATACACCCTTTTAAATACCGACTTAAAACATCCATATTCAAATTACAAATTGTGTTACAACTCTTGAGTGAGTAGGATTTATACAGTTTATATAGGTATTGTGATATTAAAAATTTGAGTTTTTTCCTCAAAGTACATGTGTTTTTTCAACTATTCTATTTGAAACCAATATCAAACCATGAGCGACTGTTTCACATTACTTTTAAATTGCTAACATTACACTTTCTTAGCCTCTAGGTTAAGGTGCAAGGTCTAACTTTACAAAATTAACATTATACATTTTGTTTGCGGAAATCAACTATCCACAGCAATATACACACTAGACGGCAATGGTGTCCCTGTATCACCTGAATTATCAATATAAAGTGATTTCACTGGGGAAGATGATTTTAGTAATGCACATTAGGGAAACTGTGTTACCAATATGGCGGGGAGAATTTCGAGTAGATCAGGGAACATTGAATAACATTGATAAAAACCAGTTTATCATGCCACAAACATAATGCCCATGTTCTTCCCTGAGTGGTGTTACCGGAAATATTCAAATTCAGCTAAGTATATTTATACCATGTGATCCCCTTTGGGTGGATTTTAATTAAACATTGTTTTACATGATGCTCAATGTCCAATATCTAGACTTTTATCCAGCTTTAAATTGTAATCATTTTTTAAACTATCATCATGTAATTGGAAGAGTATCAATTTTACTTTGTATTATAACAGCTAACGCAGGACATGTGGTCTGCAATTTGTTGACAATGGAAAGACGACGCATGTCGCCGAACAGCCAACTATCACAATAGCTAATTGTAAACATTTTGTGCTCAGTTGAACTTATAACATAACTCACTATGTTAAAAAGATACTTTACGCCAAAAGGACTATGCCTCAGAATAAAGGATAGATTTCACTATCAGTTTGATATAATTGCAAAATAAGTGAAGCTCAATTAACCATAACCATCCATTTCCAGTAGTTTTAAATATTGTTAAATATAGCTTACCTTTCGAAAACATGTTTACATTTGTACAACGTGTTCTTTGTTTCAGATCGTGATCGCTCTTTGTGTTCCTATCTTTGTGAAAACAATCAGGTTTACGGCTAAGGTAAATATCAATAGTGATGAGTGTGTTGTATTTTTACGGGGTTGAAAATATATATAAATACTTGGCTCATTTGCGCAAACGGGGTATACACCCATAGTATGTTTATATCGAGCATGTTGTCTTCACTGTGTTTCTAGCGTAATTAAATATTTGTTTTAAACGGCATATACATGATATTACTGTACAATATTACCTCTGTTTTAAGATTTAAATGCGATGTTCGTTCAAAACAGTGTTTAGTGACGGAGTATTTGAGGATTATGTTATGTAGCCTGCCAAGGATTGCTCTTTTCATATAATATATAATATGATATTTTAATAATCAACATGGATATATATTTTTCTTCATCATTTATAGATCCAGATAGTGCAACTTGAGTATGAGCTTGCAATTTAGAATAAATGTAATGGTTGAACCGTTTCGCGCAAACACGTCAACGAGATCTCGAATATCTTATTATTAATGTATTTTGCCAAATCCCATCATTGAAAAGGCGCTATAGCAGGTCAAATCATCGCGCTTGACAGTTGTTTGGATGTGTTCGTTTTCATTTTTCATATGTTTCAAATTTAAATTAAATTTGAAAATGTACAAACTAAACATGTATATGCATTATCACGTGAGGGCAGTACGAGATTGTTATGAAATGGCACTTGTTAAAATACAAAAATAAGTACATCGACATATAAGATCATATATAACATTAGCAAATCACTTGAAAGAAACTAAACTCGCCGACAAAGAGTACCATTTTGGCGTTCGCGGATTAAGATGTTTTGCTGCAAAATGTCAATGCGACTAGTTTGCGACTCGTGCGTTTCTTTTAAAGAATGATTCAAACGAGCCTCGGAACGGTAAATGAAAAACCTATTGATTGCTTTTTGATATATTTCAATCATACTGACCTCAATTCAATAAGCAATCAACAAAGCTATAGTAGTTACCTTTCCTCGCGTTAATACAATATTTAATTTACGCTCTGTATTAAAATAAACATGTTTCGTTTTCTTGAAATCTCAGGATGCATCACACAAGAATCAAACCAAAAGCGACTCAAGGAATGCAGGTGACAGTTTGGGTACATTGGATGCTTTGTATCACTTGTATACTGCCCCTATATCGGTTTATGCAACAAATACTGTAAGTTGTATAATTCCATAGTTAATTTTTTCTTGATTATCTTTGTTTTGTTATGAACTTTGTGTTTATTTAATATACGAGTATCATTTGCTTTGATGTGTCTCTGGTGTATATTAACTCGAAATATAAAAACAAATCAAACACATGAAATTTATAATGTATTAAGCCGTTTAGATAAATTCATGAGGCATCAACATTATTTTTAAAACACAATATGTAGCTAGATTAAATTAACATTAACGACAACATAACGTTTAATCATATTTAGTTTAAACCTCTTCATTTAACTTGATGGCATCGATAGCCTAAGGCTAATGGAACACTTTCGAGTATGTTTCCTGGGTACAGTAAGTACTCGGTGTCGTTGGTGGAGATTTAAAGAACACCCCATCAGTGGGGATCGAAACAGGGACGTCTCGGTCGCTAGGCGGACACCATATCCACTACACAACGGCGGCCTTAATCATACTTGTCAAATAGGCAATATATTTACCATGACCAAATTACAAGTATAATGTGAATTAATTGGCAAATAGATATATCAATTATATTTAAGATATCGTTTCTGATTTTCTTGGGACTGTGTTCATACGTTGTGCTTGTGGAGTTAGAAGTACGTGTCACTGCTTCAGAGTATGTCATTTGGGTCTGGACATTGACCTTACTGTGCGAAGAGCTCAGGCAGGTAACGTTAAAAAAATAAATAATTGAGCAAGAACAGTTATTCAATGTTGTTTTAGTACCTATGAACGGTCAGTACAAAGCATTTGGTTTAAACCAGGTAATGGCTAATCTAACATCACTTCTAGCCCAGAATAAACCACAAAACAAAAAAATTGTCAATAAAAATAAAACACGTAGTAAAATAGATTACTGTTAAATTATTCCATAGTTAAGAAATACTGTTTGATGCACGATGAAGTGATTTAAGTACTTTCTTGTTGACGAGATTTCAGAACTTAGAATTATTATATACTCTACCACGCGAATCTACACTTCAGTTAATCAGCAGTGATGGGAGTACAGCGATCAGGAAACTCCGATATTGGTTTGCTTCTTACTGGAACCAATACGACATGGCTATGTTCATTGTTGGTATTGCTGCTATTATTGCGAGATTAACTGTAAAAGGGAATGACGAATTCGACTATGTTCGATATTTGTATAGGTACGCATCAATTAAAATAAAGAAGCTGTGCGTATCGTGTTTTTGAGACAGCTGCTTACAGATAAAAAATTAATGTTAATTTGTTCAAATCATCACATTTCAAACAGACGTGTCATATTAAGTAAAATCGCAAAATGCTATTATTTTAATCGAAAAGTCGTTTAAACTATATATTTGAATTATATGGATTTTTCTTATTATGAAACTCTCTTTAACAACCTGTAGACAGCGAGAGACAATCGCTGATCAAAATTCGAGTTTTTACTATATTTGTCCAACGATTTGATTTCAGTCTCACAGTAGCAATGTTTTACGTGCGCTCTCTGCAAGGCTTCCTCGTAGAAGAGAAATTGGGGCCGAAAATTATCATGCTAGGACAAATGGTACTGCAAGTTTTATTTTAAAAAACTAATGAATACATTTTGTAAAACACACATGTTATATTTGGCATTATGTATGACAATGTACTATAAGCAAATATACATGGTTTTCAGATTATCGATCTGATAGTGTTCGTACGTGTGTTCCTGATATTTTTGCTAAGCTTCGGGATCATGTACACTGCAAATCTTTATCCAAACTCACGACCATCGCTACAACTTTTGAAAAGGATCTTCTACGTACCATACTGGCAGATTTATGGGGAAAATTTCTTAGAAATTCTTGAAGGTATACATGTTTTGTTTATTTATAAAGTTATAGGTATGCGTCGGTATCAATCGGTATATAGTTTATAGTAATGACTGTGTCTCGTCCTATACCGTCTTCGCCCTTTCGT
Organism: Dreissena polymorpha; assembly: GCF_020536995.1. NCBI lineage: Eukaryota > Metazoa > Mollusca > Bivalvia > Myida > Dreissenidae > Dreissena > Dreissena polymorpha. The sequence continues at coordinate 125,259,533 of NC_068357.1, read as the reverse complement.
TATTATCTTACCTTCATGTTCATTCAAAATCGTAAGAATTTATGTTTGAAAAGCTTTCACATTAAGCGTTCACATTTTACTTGCATTAATGGTCTATATGAAAACAAGCACATAATATTGAATTAAAGCTAAGTATATTATATATCAAGGATACAAGGGTCACTTATGTAAAATTGCAATGGATTGGTACGATTTCGAGTAACATAGAGGATATTTGTTGGATCCGGTGGATTATCGATTTTAATTCACGAGTGATCATAGAAAAATAATATTTTCACGAGTGGCGCAGCCACGAGTGAAAAGATATGTTTTCTATGATCACGAGTGAATTAAAGTCGATAATCCACCGAATCCAACAAATTTTCTTTTTATTTAATGCATTTTTCACAGTTTATATACATTGTTCAAGAGTTTAACTAACGAATTTTGCTGGGATAATGACGTCATTTCGTCAAAAAAATGACGTCATTTCACAGTAAACAATGAAAATTATCGATAATTCTCACTGATAATTTTCACTGTTTGAAACAGTGAAATTATCAGTTTTAATTCACTGATATTTCTCTATAAACCACCGGAAAGCATTAAATAAATATTTATCATTTTAATCATTTCCAAAGTTTTCATTGAAAATATATTAAATCCTCCTCTGAACATTTGGTTCTGTCTTCAACGTATACGGGTACTATGTGCAGGTAATATGTTAACGTTAAAACTTAGAACTTACGTTTATATTTAATCTTTCGCATGGCGCTTATAAATAAACATGTTCTTACCAATTACATTCGGCTGATGATACAGTAGGGCGTTACGAGAGCGAATTGATATCATTTAAATTTCATATGTGAAAGATGGGCATGTTTTTACAAAAATTGCTTCATTGGTAAAGATACCAATATATACCTCGAATGTTTTGACAGGTGTGTTAACTATTTTTAAAACCCTTCAAAATAATTAGGCTTGCATAAATATCTTCATATATGTTGAGATTAGTGTGTTAAATGCCATGATAAAATGTGTATGTTGTGTAGAAGTGTTTATCAAAACAAATACCGTACTTCATTATACTATAAATTACTTATCGAATTCTTCTACTGGGAGTAATTGTTTTGCATAGAAAAAAAAGCAAACTTCAAATAAACTGCTACTACATAACCGTCCCATTATTGATATTGCCCATGTAGTACTCTTTACTTAATTTGTAACGGAATAAATATTTTTCCAGCGATCGCAAGTGTCATAGGGACATGTTTTGGATATTTTCATAACAACTTTTCAACTGAGCATCTATATTAACACACATTTCAGTTTCAGTTTAGAAACCATTAATAAATACTCAGTACAAGATAATATTTCGTTCGAAATTATGTTTAATAACAAGACGTCTTGATGCCAATTAAAATAAAAGTCATATATGACAATTTATCAGAAGTTGTTTTTTTTATTGCATTATGCAAAGTATGGCCAAAACATGTATTGCATTGTCTTAATATGAATATTTAATATTTAAATCCATTTATTTTGTTGAAATCCCGTAGAGAGTAGACATGATGTATTTTTTTGCAAACAATAATATAATTTAATGAATTTAAAATGCATACACTGATGCCTACGTAATTTAGTCAATATTCCGTAAAAAAGTTACCTATTTATATTATTTTTATTATTGCATGTTAATACCCTTATACACGAACATAACGAATAAATATAAAGAAGTTAAACTCCAGCTTCTGGAGCAGTATTTCATTCTCATTATATACAATTAGTTGGTCCTTTATTTTAGGCAAGTGACCAATTGCCAAAACGGTTCAAAACAGCACAATACAAAACAAGAGCACCGCATAACGGGTGCCACGCTCGGCTGCGAAAGCTTTTGAGAACTTTTTTTTTTAGAGGTAACAGTGACTTTGACCTTTGACCTAGTGACCCAACAAGAGATGTGTTTGTCAGAAACACAATGCCCCCTACTGCGCCGCATTTAAATAACATTTCTATTTATCATTTGGCAGGTATAGAAATCATCTGCCTTTAAAGGTTATTACTTCCCTTGAATTTTGTCCAATCCAACCGGGGGAAGGTGGGAAGGGTCTCACAGTCAATTATGACCATGTCAGACATCACTGACAACCAAGGCCTGTGGTTTAAAAGAGATCATAGCCAGAGTTGATCATGAATCTATGTACATAAGTCCACAGGTATGTAATTAACATCAAAGAAATTAAAAATATATAATTAAAAAAAACTTTGGCAAATCAATCATTTGGGTTATAAATAATAAAAATAATAAATCTGTACAGTTACTGTGAAAAGAACTTCAACTCTTGGTAAGGAAATATATAATATGAGATTTATAATTATATGAATTACTTCCCTTGAAAATAATTGTCTGTAACAAATCTCTATTTTTAGTAGCAAATAATTAAAAGCCAATACCGTGACTGTAGATTCACCACTCAAAATGTGCAGCTCCATGAGATAAACATGCATGCCAAATATATAAAGTGGCTATGTTCAATATTGAATATTTTTTCCCTTTTTAAAGCTTATTACTTCCCTTAAATCTGTATTTTTTACCATAGACCGTAAAGGATGACCTTGACCTTGACCTTTTACCACAATGTGTTTGTCAGAAACACAATGCCGCCTACTGCGCCGCTTTGATTTATTTAACAAAAATATATACGTGGGCAGGTCAGATAACTATGTCCATTTAAAGCTTATTTCTTCCCTTGACTTTGTTTTTTCGACCCTAGACCTTGAAGGATGATGTTCACCTTGAAATTTTACCACTCAAAATGTGCAGCTCCATGAGATACACATGCATGCCAAATGTCAAGGTGCTGTCTACACTATTTAAAAAGTTATGGCCAATGTTAAGGTTTTAGCACGACGCCTACGGCGGACGGCGGACAGCGGACGTCGGATGGCGGACGGCGGACGACGAGCTGGCTATGACAATAGCTCGGGTTTTCTCCGAAAACAGCCCCGCTAGCAACATAAACACATATAAGAATAAAGCTTGGGTCACCGCCTTGAAGGGTCAATGCAAAGCATTGGGGGTTTAAACCGGTTTTAGAGTGCTCAACCTCACACTTGGCCAAGCAATATTCATGATACATATAAGTGTAAATAAAATGTAAAATCATAGCATTGCAACTCAAATTAAACAATAATAAAAAGGGAATTAAAACGCATTGAATTTAATTACCATTTAATTACTCAATGGTAGGAAAGAGACCAGAGCATCAGAGTTACAACCTTTTGAGGAACGATGAAATGAAACTACGAACAAGTGTCAACTACATCCCTTCTTTTTAGAAAAAGATTTAAGAATATAGCATCATAAAGTTAATATTTCAGATCATCATCGCGCAAAAACAGGAAGAAGCAGATATAATGGGTGTAAAAGATCCATATTACATAGCTTGGTTATTTATGTCACTGCTAAAAAATAAATCAAACAAGAAACGCACGTCAGAAAATATAATAATATTGAAAGACATGCGTGTGCAATGTATATGTTTATTTTACACAAAAACAATATTTATGCAATTGAACAATTAGATTACACGCTTACACAATCTAAACCAAGTATTTTTATTCTACAGGTGATGAGAACGGTTGTACTAGAAATGAAAGTGTTTGGCGTGATAATGATGATATGAGATGCCCTGAATCCAAGTTCCTGGTCCCAGTTCTGGGAGCATTATACATGTTTCTGACAAACATTCTTTTGATCAACCTCCTGATAGCTATGTTCAGGTAAGTTTTTATATCAGTAATAATCAGTGCACGCAAATCTTTTGTGAATAATTTGAGTTTGTAGTTTACAATTAATTTACAGTTATGTATAAAGTGTCGCTCAAATACCATATTACTGTTTCAGCATCTAAATAGTGCATAGTTCGTTTTGAATATTTGATTTTAAATATAAGATTTAATACTATGGTTTCATGTGTGTCATTTGTTTCAAGCTACACGTTCCAAACTATTCAAGAGAAGTCGGAAAAGATATGGAGATTTTATTTCTACAGTATTGTGCGAGAATTTTACGAGAGACCAGTTATTCCTCATCCGTTTATTATTTTTGCTCATATGGTTCGAATTATATGTCATGTGGGATGTGGCAACGACAACCAGTCAGACGACGAATTCAGTAAATAACTTTCTATATATAATACAGCAAACAAGTAAGTAAATAACTTTCGAAATGATAATATTAAGGCTACTTCTGAAAAATAAAACTGTTGTAACGTGAATTTCACATTTGTTATCAATATTTTCGTCGTTGTGTTTCTATAAAGTTACAAACAGGACAAATCATTTGCACAATCAATTGCATATTAAGCCATATATATCAATACATATTCATAGCTAGGCATCCCTAATATGTAAACACACGATATTTGCAGACATCGTTACAAATGGATATTTTACAAAAAGAAATGCACAACGCAATTATATTACAACCAACCCACATTCAAATTGCATTGCATCATGTTCGTAGGAAAGGTTCTTTAATTAAGCAGAAACTGAGAAAAAGTAAAATCGCTCAAAATATATTATATAATGGTATAGTGTGTTATGACTTTTTCTATGGTTGCATCGAATTAGGATACACAGGACCACTGGGATCAATAACACTTGGTTGAGAACGAGGATTTAAACGAAAGGTATGTACATGTTATAGTTATTATTCTACAAAATTTACAGTTGTGTAAGTCTTAGTTCGGTCCGACCAGTGTGTATTCATACTTCCGTGCCTATGCTCTTTTATGTATGTGTCTGCGGAAATGTTAGGATTACTAATGTGCAAACAAACCACCTACTTCGGACTTGAACATGTGACGAGTGTATGTCGAAGTACCTTCACTATGACTAATGAGGTAATCAAAATATGGCATGTTACTCGGACGTTTGCAGCGAAAGGCGAAGAATTTGCAATGAAAATGACATTTTGCGAGGTATTGTAAATTATTGCTTTCGAAACTGACTTCTTGTATTTATTCTAACTAACGAAAGAACGAGTTCACTTTGCAAGGGTGTATCTGATATTTTGGTTTTGGGAGTTCCACGAACACTAAGACACATTTGTCCGTAGTTTCTAAAACAAAATATTATACATTACAGATAGTAATCTACTTTGTTTAGGCCATGTGGTAACAATTTCAAATAAGCAAAGGTGGTAAACGCAATTCTGGTATTACTAGATATAAAAAAACCATTAACAATTGGAACGACAACCGAATCGTAGGATCTACGTTCAAATTGAAATAGTAGAAACCACGTTTTTGAAATAAAAAACATGCACATGCGTAACTTATTTCCGTATTTCTATAAACATGCAAACTTATTAATATAATAAACACAACAAATTAACGCTTGATTGTGTGGATTGCAACGACCTCAGTACATCTTCAAGAATCCATTTACTGTACTTACATTGTATATGTGTGTAAAGGTGAGTCATCTGCAAAACTAAATTAAGGAAATACAAAATGCTAATAAATCTGCTACAAAAATAAGGCTCTTACTATCAATATATTTGTTATTAAGCGAGTCAATGATTTTAAATTACCTCGAATAACTTTCGACTATCATTTCATTTAGCTTGCATATAAAAAGTGTCTTCCGTCAAATAAACTCTAAAGAAGCCTTGAACAAACAACTATCGGCTATCTTAACTTTGAAATTCGAAAACAATGTATTTATTGTAAATATTACCAAATAGTGACTATTGTTTATATCCTTTAGAAGTTGAGTCGCACGGCCATAAATAGTTTTAGACGATTTTTTTTATTAAGATGTCCATTACCATATATATTTAGTTAATAAACAGTTGATTTCGGTGGTACTTTTCGCAGTGGTTACCTTCCCTTAAGGAGGGAGGTCAAAACCTACGCGATGATTGATCTTTTGAACGAATCAACATTTTTATTTATTTTGAGGATAATAAATTACAATAAGATGTTGTATTGATCGAAGCAAATAAATGCCACACGTATTGTATACATTGAATTCATCCTTGTACGGCATGCATATTTGACGGATTATTTTTACTTAAATTGTGTTTGAAATCAGTAATAGCGAATACAGTAAACACGTTTATTAATGACTTCATGCCTTGGTCCCAACTCACGACCGGGAAGAATAAACAGGAAGCATAACAAAATGGCGGCAAACATATCTTTAGCGGAAATATTTTTCGAACATATTGAGTACGATACGCCAAGAACTTAATGATGTCCATTGTATATTGGCTCTTAAGTAATGTATACACATGTTATATACATTTGTGGAATTGTTAATCATGCTTAAAATGCAATTAAATATCAAAGAATAATAGATGTTCCGTGGTATAAAATTTTGAATTGCTAAGGTAGGTATATCGGCATGTAAAAAACGTAAAAGCAATTCAAAGCCCATAATTTAATTGTGTTCAACGTTTCGGAATCGATAGCTCAATGTTTTATTAACTTTAAATTGTTTCATGTGTGAATATTATCACTAAATACTGCGCAGGTATAAGCAAAATTTGCTTTTCGCTTGCGTAGTTTTTTTTTGCGTTGAAATTCGTGCATGATTTAAAAGCTTTGACTTATATCAATTAATTTATAGTTGAGAAAAGTATTGGTGTTGTATGTGATTTCAATTTCGTATGAAACCGGGTTATAAGAACTGAGTGTTAAATATTCGAATTTGTTGAAAATAATTTGGACCCCGTTGGAAATAAGTTGTGTACGATTTATCGTCAAAACTGTACGGGTAATCCAGTGCACTTATATTTCTATAATTAAATACAATGTAATATTGACCAAAAATTGTGATAAAATGTGATAGAGTATGAACCATATATATATCTGTGATATATCTGATTTGTTAAATATTGTGACTGTTGATTGTATTGATATTTTATGTGCACAAATAAAACAGTATTATTAATTATAATCATAAAATACGGGAGCGTATTGTTCCTACAAATTACTAAATCTACTTAAAACAATACAACATTTTTATGAGAGAAACTTAAAGTGGACATTGCAATATTAGTACAAAATTGTTAAACTGTTGAGTACGCGGTTTTTAATAAACACAAAACCGTGATTTAAATTCTCTTAATTAAACACTTAAATGTTTTGTAAAATGGCAATATTATTACACAAGCGTTATGTCGCTGAGTATGTGTTTTCAGCCATGTTTGAACACACATACTTATTACACTTTATTTGATTGTAAATCAGTTAATATAACGCAACCTTTAGTTGTATGTAATGCATGTTCAAGCTGGGTTTGCAGCGCGGGCCTTTTGCGCTTGCCTCTTCTTCTCTGCTTCTTCATGTGGTGCGATTCATAACGGATTGTTTCCAAGTGTCTTTGGTGATTGCAGACGCTTAAAGTTAGGCATTCAAAGTAAGTGTCTTTGAAGCGTTTCTTTTGCCAACCGTGGAACCACTGGCCATACTGCAGCTCGCTATAGAAAACTATTTTGGGTAGCCTATCGTCAGACATCGACCTACCCATCGTAAGGGGAATGGAGCAAGATGTTGATTATGCAGGGAAGTCCTGCCATAGCCAACGAATATGTGCCTATAGTTTTGTTCGGCTACATAATGTCGAGTATTTCCTGAGACTTGTTGTGTAAACTTGGTTCAGTTTCCATGCATGGTGCTGATATACTGTCCCGGTTTCATATGCATATAGCAGCGTAGTAGGACGCACTACTGCACTGAATACTTTCAGCTTGGTCTGGGTGTCCCAAAAATTCGGGTATAGTCTTCTAAAGGCGGAGGTAGCTCTAGCTATGCGGATGTTCACTTTCTCATCGATGTTGACATTTCTGTCAGAGTGTGCTACCATAGATACGCGAACGGTCCACCGTGTTTAGTCTCTGGCCATGTACAGTGATGCTGGGAACAATGGAATGCTTTCCAGGCGCGGGCTGGACTTAAGATCGTAAGACCAAAGTGTGTGCAGGCGCTGGAAGACATGCCAACATAGAGTTGCATATCGGCTTCTGAAACAGCATTTAGAGGCAAGTCATCAACAAAGAACAGATCTCGGATGATGTCTGTCATAACTTTGGTGTTTGCCTGGAGCCTCAGTTTGCCATGTACGCGGTATCTCAGATTAACACCAACATCATGAAGGCGTCTTTGAGCATGGTAGAACACATGTAGCTGAATACTGTATGGGGCCAGGACGCATTCTTGCTTGTTCCCATTTGTAACTGGGAGAAGGTCAGATGACTCTCCGTTTTCCTAGACACTGACCAACATCCCCTCGTGGCATTGTTGTACTTGGACCCAAGGACTTGTTGATATATGGTGACGGGAGAGAGAAAGATAGAGAGTTAAATCAACGAGCTGCGCCAATCTTTCTTACGTTAAAAGGTCACTGTGCAAACATCTGATCCCTTAAGGTAAAACATTTTACAGAAATATACAGTAAAACCTTACGTTCATTTTAAAACTTTAAATGTTACATTACATTATATGTCCGGAAAGCTTTTGATTCATTCCATGAGGTAATCTATTTTAAACATGGAACTTATACTACAGTACCTCGTCATATTTGACTTTTGTTCATAATTTATCAACCGAGGCAGCCGATACTACTCGTCATATTTTCATAACGCAAAACTATGTAACTCTCACATTTAAGACCCATTTTCAAAAAAGATAATTATTCCAGTATGTGCCGACACATTCGTTCACCTACGTACACAGAATCTAAATGACTTTATCATTGGTTCAGCCAAACTACATGTATGTTTACAGGAATGTTCGTTGACTCCGTAGCTCACGTGAGTGCTACAAGGCAGTGTGTTATTTAACTTTGTGAAGAACGCATACAAAGTTTACATTTTCAAAACAACTTGTGTATGTGACGTTTTCTGCATATATGTTAAAGACGTCTAAAATAAAAATATGTTCATAGATGCCATTATCAACTCGGCTATTTGTTCGACTACTACCTTATAATTACAAACATGCAAAATACACAGCATGCATATGATGATATTTAGTGCGACAGTGTGTTAACATTTACATGATCGTACCGACTGTTAATTACCGTTATTAGAACATATTCCCGAAAAATGAAATGAAGACAGCTAAAACGTAAACTTTTAATGACGAATGTACTCATATCAGTTGTCATTGTGCACGAAGTAACTTCTGAGTAACACGTTGCTAATAGGCGTTACACAGGGAGGCTATACATATGTCACCTACAAATTGAAATCGGGTTAAAACCAGTTTTATATAAATGTGTTACTTACAAGTGGCTACTCCGTTTAAACACAATTAGTTTATTAATGTGTCACACACAACTAGGCAATAGATCTGGTCATACATGTGTTACTTAGATGCGGTTAATTGGTATAAACCCACGCACGATGTAACAGTTTTACTAAATGACGTACGCGGCAGTTTAGTTTTACGCAAATTTGTTTTTACTGTTACACCGGTTGCGCAATGAGTGTATGCTGTTTCGGATTTTCGAGTAAAAACGGGATGCATATTCAGTAAGGGAATGATACCAAGAAATAAAGTATTATGAATTTTAGAATATTGATACACAATGTGTAGCCCCTAAATTACACAATAAGAATAATCCCTACGTCCACACAAACCTTTTTTATCGCGTGATTGTAACAACGAGCATGAATCTCATTAAGGAAACACAGTCAATACTAACTTATGACTGTAAATGTTTGTTTCGCAAAATCACTTGTTTAAAACGGATAGCTTTTCTAAAATTAAGTAATATGTTATTAAATCATCGTATATTTAAAAATACCATCAAAGTATATGTTTTATATTAAAACTATAATCAAAATCGTTATGTACGTTTCATGTTATGCCATAAAAAAAATCGAAACACTTTTATCATTTTAATTCCTCAAACAAGGACTGTAGATATCAACTTTTATGTAGCGTCGTTTGAGATAATTTACATCAAAGAATATCTGATGATTTAAAATTATTCATCCACGACGCTCTGATACGTCTGAACCATATGCGGGTGTGATTGCATCTCGCCGAACGTGCATATAGTAATACTTCGATAATATAAATGTTTTTTCGCTTAATTTATTTCACTCTGCCCAATATGATTCGAAAAAAATCAAACATTTTGTTTATATTTGGTAAGCAATTGATGAAAAAAAACAAACATTGATGTACACTAAGGCATTTTCAGGCTGGTCAATTGTTAAGCAAAGTATTTGAACATACGCTGGTACCGCACGTGCAAACCATTGATAATTCACACATAACATCAGATAAAACGAATGCAATGCAAACTAAATGTTTCGACCTAAATATTGTTAAATTTTTATTTCTTTTTTTTGTGACGCGCTGAAATGCAACCAGTCACGTGTAGCATAAGGATAATTGATAAGGCCCGTATTCTGGAATGGGGAAACAGCATTTAAAATAAAAGTACATACAGGATTCTCAATAAGATATACTCTTCTTACAGTTGACACAAACAATACCCCGCATTATATTGAGCAAACAAGATCGGATATGTATGTATTTATTTAGTTCATTTTCAGTCGTGATGTGTTGGAACTTAGCATTTATTGTTTGACTGTGAGTTGTACTTTGAATTTTAAATGTGAACAAGAGAGCCTAGTGACTTTGTTAATATCCCTCTCTAAAAGCGGAGGGATATAGAATTGGCCTTGTCCGTCCGTATGTCAGTTCGTCCGCCCTTCTGTCACAACCAAAATGTATGTGGCGGGGATATCAATTCAACGAATTTGCTTGTTTGACTGTTTTCTTATTTCTTGTTGATAACCCACGAGCTATTTGGGTTAATTGGTAAGGTATTAAAAGTTGAAAGTAAGAAATTATACATTGTTTAATTTTCCAAATAACTTTGTTGGTATCCATTTGATGTTTTATTATCTGAAATAATTATAAATTGACACAGACAATGTTTTTATTTTCAACAGTAGTTTTCACTTGTTTGCTAAATTTTGTTCTTTAAGGCATATTTGCGATGTGAACTCACACGTTGAAATAGTCGTTTAATTCAAAGCTCAATAAAACAAATAAGAAAACCCGCCACCCTCGATTTTCAATTCATTTTAGTATCAGCAAATGATGGATCTAGCAAACATTATGCTATATGTAATACAAAATAGTTTAAACTACCGCGTACGGTCTTTAAATGTATCCTGTTCTTTAGAATATGTGAGTCATTGTAGATTTATAAACAAAACACTGATTTTAGTATTATAACATTACTGTACCAGTGGCGTATCAATAACTAATGAATTATTATAATTTTAAAAACTTATTATACATAACGAAGTTCATGTAGATAGTGAATGATTGTTTTACATATACGTCATAATTGACTTCTTTAGTATCTCTATTCACATGCAAACGTGTGTGTAATATGTAAACGTGGTCCCAATAATGCAATACTTGAGTTGGATTAGGTATTTATCGTTCACGAACTGTAAAGATAACATTGTTTTTCATATATATTTTCCTAGCAATTCCAATAGTATGGTACTGCGTTTATATACATGTACATTAATGCTTACAAAAGATTTGCCGTGAATAGGTAAAGTCATGTCAAGAATCACGATTAATACCGTTGATATGCCCCTTTAACTGTATTGTATACATATTGTTTTGAATTGAATAATTAATTAACCTAATGTAATAACTCGATACATATCATTTATAATTTGTATTTTCATTATATTCAAATCTACATTTGCATACGACGATACATTGTTTAAGTCGTGTGAAGACTAACAAAAAACTAGTGATATGTCCCTTTAATTGTATACAATTATCTTGTTTTTTGTTTGGTTCCGTATAATCTTATATTGGTTTGATCTTGCTACACATAATTAGTGTTTACATTTAACTTTAAATCTACTTTTGCATGGGCATACATAAAAACATCGGTCAAGACATGTCAAGAATTAAAACTAATACCGTCAATATGCCCCTTTAATTTTTTACATCATGTCTTAAGTTGTATGCTGTATTAACCTACTTTTACTGATCTTGCTACAAATACATTGTGTTTTTATTTACATATAAATTTACTTTTGCATTGACATACATTGTACTTCAAAACATGTACTAGTATGTGTTTTGACCTGCACCATGTACATGGTTTCCACTGTGTTGTTAAATTGTGTTTTACTACATACAGTTAAACTGTTGTTGTGAACAAACGACCACGTTGACCTATGTTTTTCTTTTTATATTTTTATTAAGTGATAACTCATTAAACATTTGGGTAAATTTGGACAAAATCTAGGTACAGGAAGGCATGTAAAAATAAAAATGACTTTTATGTACTTAAGGTAGCGCACCCCTAATGGGGTCACCAAATATAATACCAATTATATCCAAATATAATCTAACTAATTATTTTCTTAATCAGCATAATTTCACTGAACTACCTGCACATTTGTAGGTAGGCTTTCCATGCTTTTTAAAAAAATATACCGATTTTTTCAAAACCACCCCCACGCTCGGCTTTTGTCCAGTTTATTTTCACCCCTGGGGTATGTAAAAGTTCCATAATTCATTCAAATTTCCAAATATGGGCATGCAGTTGGTGTGTACAGATGCAGTAAAGGTCTTTAAAGTTTAAACAAGATGAAATAAGTATTCTTTTACAGACGTTTATTTTTTACATGTTTTTATCTATGGAAGAGCGCCATGAAATGTAAGTGATTTCAGCCGAGTAAAAATTGGGTCGGTTGAAAACAAAGTGTCATAAAATTCAAAATAGTATCGTAAGTTATATTTTAAACTTAGTTTTTATAGAAACACTATATACAGCGAAAATACCAAGAAATAGACAGATTTACCGTTTACTTTTTGAAATAAAAATAAAAATGCAATATGCATCGTTCGTATTTTCAGCAGTAAATCACCCAATTTAGCCATAACGTTGTTTTAATTTTAAAAATTGAAGGATGTGCATAAACATATTCAACATATTTAACAATAAACATAGCTAATATGCTATATTTAATCAAATTACGTTAGGAAAGAACTGAAACGCGTCGCAAAAAGTATGCGATGTCGGCAGGATTCGAACCTGCGCTGGAAGATCCCAAAACATTTCTAGTCCATCGCCTTAACCACTCGACCACGACAACTTCACATTAGTGCCAGCTTAAATTAGATATCCATAAGTAAACAGGTAAAAAGGCTCGTCGATCTTTGAAGAAATCGCGAAATCGTATTTTTCAGATGATATTTGGATCAAAGTCAATATTTATTGTGAAAATAATGTATTTTAAAGGAATTACGTAAACATATATCAAAATTCGAAGTTTGAAAAAAATAAAATGCATCACTCGGAAATAACCGATCATTGAAGATCGGCAATGATCGTAAAATAAATCGCGGGGAATCATTAGGGGTACCTTAATTAATTGTCATATGTGAACTTCTGTTGTTTTTGTTTTTGTTTTTGTTTAAAAATTGATTAAAAAAAACATGAATCAATTGATTCATGTTTATTTTTTTTTATTTGCAGTCAAACTAAATCAGTATTATATATTGTGTGAGAAATTGATGTAGTTTTCAACAGTTTTTTCATTAATTTACTCAACTTTTTATTATATTACCGTATTTGGGAATTGTTCCTATGCTGAAACAGGCTTGTTGTTCAAGTGCGAATAAAAAAATAACAACACCGGTGACCCATTATTTTTATTTATTTTTTCTATCCACAACAGTTTGTTCTAGCTGAATACCAAAACTTATCATATTATAGGTATAGCAAAATGTTCATTAAAACTGTAGCATACGTCCTTAAATGGGGGTAATATCTTTAACTCTAGTCAGGTTGTAAAATGTATGTGTTGTTCGTGCATATTCCTTTAACGATAATAGTGTATTGGTATTGTAATGTCGTTTACATATATTGTTCAAATAATAACGTCGATAATGTTGAGGAAAATGTTGATTTCGGTATATTATAGATTTGTGTTTGCTACTTTCACTAAACAGGAAGCAATTTCAATTCAAATATGGTATTTTCCATTCCATAGCTTTACACCATAATGCTTACTTTAAACGCTAATCATTTGAAGCTACTTATGCTTATGCACCGTTTAAATTGCCCATAATTGTACCGATATCCGAAAATAGTTGTAAAAACACTATAAGAATGTTGAATCAAAGCGCAGTATATACCCAACATGAAAATAAGTTTTTATTGACATTTCAATCTAGAATATTATAACAGTTGCGAACAATTTTGAGACATCATTGTGAATGAAATATTCATTTACTTAATAACTAGTTCAATGTTATATGTATTTAGAGACTAGATGTATGTTTACTATTATTTATTAAATGTATGTCAATGTAATGGTATAAGAAGAATTAAGTTACTATGTATTACTCAGTGCAAGATTAAAGTAATTGCAAACCTAAACTCAATGAAAAGTCGTAGCTTATCAATCTTAATGTAAAATCCATATTCCAGAGAGAACCTACGATCGGCGCTGGTCACACGGTTCAAAAGGGATGCATCTGTAGTTCTAGCCAGAGAACGAATAGAGCAACCTGTCAGAGATTCTGAAATCAGCCATCGCAAAAGGTCAGATTGATTTACAGAATTGCGTGATACACGACATTACTTACTTTCTTGCGCAGTAATGTAAGGTTCAACGCTAGTAAGCTAGTCATTTCATTTGTTACTGGTATCAATAGTGTGTCTTCATTTTCAGAAATGCTTCAATTCGTGAGTCAGAAGGCTAAACACACAAAATCGGATACAAACTTTATGGCGAGATGAATTGTGCGCAGCGTATTTCATTCGCGAAGAAGTACATCAAGGAATTTTTTAAAATAGAATTGTTAAAATGTATTTAAAAACAGAAACAGCAAAAAGTCGCTTTGTCTTATATTTACACCTATTAGTTCAATTAGACGTCTAACATGTTTAAACAAGCATTACATTATTGACAGTAAAATGAAAAGAACGAAGTAAATGAGTAATGACTTTTTAAAACCTGTGCATGTGTGAATTATAATAGTTAAAATATATATGCATGCAGTTCCATTGTTTCATGCTGACGGATTCGACGTAATAAGGAGTGATTTGCCAATAACATGCGACAATGAGGTCATCGTTAGCTGCTTACTTTTTTCTGCAAGGGGAATATATAAATGTAACTGATTGCGGGCTGGTGGAGCTGTTTTAAAGATTTCAAAAATATGTACACGCATAGAAAAACGGATTAGACAATAGACAATGACAGAAGGGAAAGTTTGTTTCCGACAAGATTTTTGTAATTTTCCAATATCACATGTTAAACATCAATACACGCTGTGCTATCATACCTCTTATGGACAATAGAGTGCTTTTTAAATAAACAACTACGCATTATTCTTCGTAACAAACCGAGACAGTCATTTTAATAATTAGTGTGTAGACAACCGATTGTGTTATGTGTTTCCATAACATGAGATTTAATAGTAATTTAGTTTAATATTTTTACATAATTATGTGAGTTGTTTTTATAGTTTTTATCGGGTTGAAGTTATTTCTTTAAAACAATCTAATTAGTTTAAGTAAGGTTTATGCCAACATGAACACACATGGTTTTTATACATCTACCATTGCACTTTTAATATTTGTGTTATCCCAAAAGAAAGATAACGTGCAGTTTTTAGCATACATTTTCGTATTGTACGTGATATGCATACGTATGTTATGTTGCGAACTAACTAGTGTTTATGCAATCAGTATCAAAACTTACTAATTATATTCTGTTTTTGGTATACTAATTAACGTTTGTGAATTGTCTATCAGAATGTAGGTTTTATAAATAAAGACTAACCGCATATTGACAAAGGCTACCGACGCCTACATACTGTTTTTATATTTAGTTTGTTCTATTATTTAAATGTCTGTGCTTACTTAAATACGGACTCGAGAAAATGCTAGATACATTTTACGTGAGAAGTGGTGCAAGCAAAATCCACGAGGGTCGACCATTCTTGTTGAAGCGAGCATGGATTCTGACGGTGTAATTAAACTTGCGGATATTGTAAGAAGTGACAGGATGACGGTCACATACAGACACTTTCGAATTTCTTTTGATATAATTATATTTTGTTTTATGTAACATGTTTCATATTTTAAAGTTGATCTTTTTTATATTGTTATTGATTGATTGCTTACCATTTTGTTAATTCTTAACAGATCCATTAGAATCATATTTTCATCATACATATGTGTTGGTATCAAATTCTAGTTTCCTTTTCGTTTTAAATTTAGTTGAATGTATATATTGGGACCTAACCAGGTATGCATGGTGATATATAGTATGTCCAGGTAGTCCGTTTAGAGCCATATTGAGCTTAAACATAACGTTTGAAGTTTACCTTATATTTGTGTGTAAGCATGTTTTTATTTTATGTTATTCTTTACTGTCACCACTCATCACATTGTTTGTACTCTAATGTGTTTTGAATCAGTCATACTGTTAGAGGAGACTGTATTTGTACTTGTTTTGGCTTGTGTGAACATTTTAGTTTGTAGTTGATAGGTTCTTTTGTATCCTTAAATGTAAACATCGACTTAACATCGACTTAACATTGAATTTGTATTGCTTCTATTTAATTTTTTAAAAGATAAATTATTTATGAAACGTTCGATGTCTTCTATCTGAATACGAGTAATACATGTAAGTCAACAATATCCTATTAGGCGCATAACTTTGATTGGGCATTTTGAAGGCTAATACGGTACATTATTCTAAAATTTATGTTTATATTTGAATAGGTGTTTAATAAATGATTGCTTTGAATTAGACTCAAGCTCACTATTATAACTTGACTTAAGTCGTGTATATTATAATTGACGTGTGTGGTTTTTGTTATCGTCCAAACTACACTGGAAGCATGTGTCGAACAAAATATATGGCTTTGCATATATGTGTTTGTCCTTAACGAAATTCAGTTTATTCTCGATAGATATAAACACATTAGTGTGCAAAGAGGGAATATGCATTGTTTTTATCAGTTTTTTATTGTGAAGAAACAATAAATATGCCCTTCTATCTGTTCAACTTTTCCATGAGCTTTTTTTCTATACGTATACATCAATGACACGTTTGTATTTCTTGCATGTTTATGTTTGTTAAATTATTTTTTTTTCAAGACGTTTAATGCCGAGGAAATACTATTAGTATTTGATTAATTATTCCAATGAATGTATGAACAACAATTATGCTCACTTCATTAACACAGAAACATATTAAACATATTTAAATTAAATTGTTTATTTTTTTAATATTTGTTATTAAACTAACTATCTAAATTATGGATTGTTTGTTGTTTTTTCTATACCGAACGAGAGCATTTAATGTAGCATGTGTCGAACGATTATACACACTATTTTATCAGAACCTTGTCAAATTTAACATCAAGTTTTCATCTTGAGCTCACGTAGAGTTTTGTATTGTTTTAAAAAGGTAAAATAATACTGACAAATACATAGATCTTGCTAAAAACATATACTCGCGAAGGGAGGCAACCTTTCACTACATGGTCTGATTACTTTTAGGTTAACGTTCTTGATATTCGGTTGTTTGTACCGTAACAGATTGTCCTATGTTTGCCAGTAACCAAGGAGACTAATATGTCTTATTCTTGTCAAAATTGCATATCAACAACAAATTCCAAAAAACAGTACTGAAGCTAAGCTGAGTAACTCTGCGTCCGTGAAGATTTATGAATTCGAACGCACAAGATTGCGCTTACAATAACTTATATACGGGCGACGTATCATGATATTTTGTTTCTTAAACAAAGTAAATTTATAGCACATGCGCGCCCGACAATTACGTCCGACTGATTCATTACTTAACTAATAACCCGGTTTCAATTGTGCATAAATAGTCGTACGTTTATGCTTCTTCTGCAAGATGAACATATATGAAAAATAGGTCATTTGTTGACTTCTTTAGCAATCAAAATGTATGTAATTGAAAACACATTTCACCAACAATTGAACTTGATATACCGAAACTATATTTCAAAACATCTTCAGAACGATTTTGTTTATATTAAATTCGATTGTTTTCACAACTGATAAAATCAATGGTTTGACCATTTTAGTTTAACTGTCAATAATGTTGAAACCAATTAGAATAGGCCACTGAAAAGCAAGTGACATTGGATTGTCCTGTATAGCCTTTTGTACCGTTTTAAAATTTTATTTTGTATGCATTAATATCATCCAAGGAAAAACTTAACGGTCCCTAGCAACATCATCAGATCGATAAACAAGGGCTGTTTGTAAAATATGCATGTCCCCCATATGGGCTGTCAGTTGTAGTGGCAGCAATTGTGTGAATACCTTTTTTGTCACTGTGACCTTGACCATTGACCTAGTGACCTGAAAATCAATATTGGTCATCTGCCAGTCATGATCAATACCTATGAAGTTTCATGATCCTAGGCGTAAGCATTCTTCCGGAAACCATTTAACTGTTTCGAGTCACCTTGACCTTGACCTTTGACCTAGTGACCTGAAAATCAATAGGTGTCATCTGCGAGTCATGATCAATGTGCATATCAAGTTTAATGATCCTATGCGTAAGCGTTCTTGAGTTATCATCCGGAAACCATTTTACTGGTTCGAGTCACCGTGACCTTGACCTTTGACCTAGTGACCTGAAAATCAATAGAAATCATCTGCGAGTCATGATCAATGCACATATGAAGTTTCATGATTCTAGGCGTAAGCGTTCTTGAGTTATCATCCGGAAACCATTTTACTGTGTCGAGTCACTGTGACCTTGACCTTTGAACTAGTGACCTGAAAATCAATAGGGGTCATCTTCAAATCATGATCAATGTACATATAAAGTTTCATGATCCTAGGCGTAAGCGTTCTTGAGTTATTATCCGGAAACCATTTTACTGTGTTGAGTCACCGTGACCTTGACCTTTGCCCTAGTGACCTGAAAATCAATAGGGGTCATCTGCGAGTTATGATCAATGTACCTTTGAAGTTTCATGATCCTAGGCGTAAGCGTTCTTGAGTTATCATCCGGAAACCATTTTTCTGTGTCGAGTCACCGTGACCTTGACCTTTGACCTAGTAATCTGAAAATCTATAGGGGTCATCTGCGAGTCATGGTCAATGTACCTATAAAGTTTCATGATCCTAGGCGTAAGCGTTCTTGAGCTATCATCCGGACCCAATTGGGTGGACGGACGGACGGACCGACCGACCGACGGACCGTCATGAGCAAAACAATATACCCCCTCTTCTTCGAAGGGGGCATAAAAATGCCCCGCCCCTTGGCAGCCATGTTTTTCAAGCAAAGGTTACCATTTTCGAACTCACCCAAGATATCATTGAGACTAATCTTTTGACCAAATTTCATGAAGATTGGACAATAAATGGGGCTTCTAGAGAGTTAACAATGCAAATGTTGACGGTGCACGACGGACGACGGACAAAAGGCGATCACAAAAGCTCACCATAAGCACGTTGTACTCAGGTGAGCTAAAAAGATGATCCCAACAAGAGATTTGTTTGTCGGAAACACAATGCCCCCTATTGCGCCGCTTTGAAGCCATATATTTGACCTTTGACCTTGAAGGATGACCTTGACCTTTCACCACTCAAAATGTGCAGCTCTATGAGATACGCATGCATGCCAAATATGGAACTGCTATTTTCAACATTGCAACATTTGATCTTTGACCTTGACGTTGACGGATGACCTTGACCTTTCACCACTAAAAATGTTCAGCTCCAGGAGATTCAAATGCATGCCAAATATCAAGTTGCTATCTTCAATAGTGAAAAAGTTATGGCCAATGTTAAAGTTTTCGAACACAGGAATATTTTACATTTGACCTGGAAGGATGACCTTCACCTTCACCTTTTACCAATCAAAATGTTCAGCTCTATTAGATACACATGCATGCCAAATATCAAGTTGCTATCTCCAATAGTGAACAAAGTTATGGCAAATGTTAAAGTTTTCGGACGGACGGACAGACGCCATATATTAGACATTTGACCTTGAAGGATGACATTGACCTTCACCTTTCACTACTCAAAATGTCCAGCTCTATGAGATGCACATGCATGCTAATTATCAAGTTGCTATGTTTAATATTGAAAAAGTTATGACCATTAAAGTTTTCGGACGGACTGACATACTGACATACTGACTGACGGACAGTTCAACTGCTATATGCCACCCTACCGGGGGCATACAATTCTACCCTATAAATACATTAAAGGGGCCTTTTCACAGATTTTGGCATGTTTTGAAGTTTGTCATTAAATGCTTTATATTGATAAATGTAAACATTGGATCTAAAAAGCTTCAGTAATAAATCAAGAATAAAATTTAAAAAAGGAAAAAAAGTAGACCGCATCAGGGTTCGAACCAGTGACCGCCGGAGTCCTGAAGTAAAAACCAATTAGACCGCTTGGCCATCCTGCCAAGTATGTATGGATGACATATTTCATACTTTATATAAGCAATCTTCGTAGTTTCACAAAAATAAACGACAACAACAGAACTCTCCAAATTATTCAATCGTTTCGCGTTGCAACGCATTATAATTTTCAGGTTTTTAAATCGTCAAAAGATGCATATAATGGCTATATTAGACCATGGTAAATGTTCAGTATTACTGTTTCCTCACAAATATCATAATAAAAACGAACATTTGCGATTCTGAAACATTTTTTTTCAATTTTGTCAATTTACCAAAACGTGAAAAGATCCCTTTAATACTAAATTTATAAGGACATCAATAGCATTTAAAAAACAACACCATGCAAACATATTCACTTATTACGGACTTGGGCAAATTATTCTGAGCTAAATATCCATTAGCAGTATTTCTAACTGCCCATCTTTCACTTTCTTTGTGAGGAGCTTTACTATAGGAATTTTTGTTGATAATTTGTATTAATGATTCAAACCATTGTATATAGTCAATTACCGCTGAATCATACACCGATTAAAAAGCATATTGAGCTTGTATTTAGTTATATACTGAACAGAACACCATAACCGTTACTTTGTAAGGCACTATGAAATTATGCAAAACGAGTTTCAACTACGTTGCGTTTTTATTTAACAAGCATAAACAACTGAGCATAATATATTTTGTACATTTAGATCATCGTTGTGAAATGCCGGAAAGTATATTAAAACTTGGGTCCAGGTGATAGTTTATATTGTGTTTAGTTTGTGTTTGCGGAGTTCCTTGAACACTTATCTCAAATATGCTATGCTGTTGTAAGTTCTTGAAAATGCCCAAAGAAATTTGTGTGAATCAGCATGAGCGATGAAAAGATTTATCAACTGAAACTTCAGACATAGCAGAGGTTATTTCTTTATGACAGTTGGTAATATCTTAATAATCGAAAACGGCTATTTAAAACAAGTTAGATTCTATAATTGCATTATGGGACTTTTCTATAAATAGTTGTTGATATCACTGAGCTATTCAGTCAGAAAGACCGTTCTTGGTTGACAAGGGATTTCATTGGATGGCTAAAAAGAGACGACGGAGTACGGTGTTTCATTATGCCACTCATTGTTTCGCACTTTCGATTACAAGCGCGAGAACACGATATGATTGGGCAAAAGATGACAGGTTGAGAGATTAAGATGCGAGATCAAAAAATTTATATCGTTATCGCGTACTAAAATATAGCGCCTTGGCATCGCGTTTTCACGTTCTATGCCCCTGTTCAACAAACCGTAATCTTGGCAGTTCGTTTAATCAATCAAGCATTTTCGAACTATGATATCATAGTCCTGAAACTTAAGATAACCTTCAAGACCTTTTTTGCAGTTTAGTGCAGCGATATTGGTCAATCGAAATTTAAACTCACAAACTCCCAAGCAACATCTTTAAATCTTCAGATTTAGACCTAATAGAAGTTGAGTTATGTGATTTGCTGAAGTGAACAGTCTGCAGAACAATACAGTTTTGCACACTCATATTCGAATATCCTACTTTTTATTCTACAACATTTATTTTTAATAATAGGGACCATATAGACATGAATATATTGCCATATGTATATATATATGAATATATATATATATATATATATATATATATATATATATATATATATATATATATATATATATATATATATATATATATATATATATATATTCATTGGCATTGATTTAAGCGGGTTAAACTTCTATATGTTTTTCGACGGCGACCATAGAATTAATGAGCATTAGTGTTATATCTATGGTATGTAATGTCTATGTTGATGATTGCGCCCCTACCTTTTGCAGTGATTATTGCTTGGATACGAAATATGTTAGCCATGCCATTAAACTGGGTTGAACCCACAATAATTGACATTACAAGTTCCAAGGCGGTGACGCCAGCCTTAAACGTTGTTAATGTTCAATGTTGCAGTACATGTATTTACTTGTAGTATAAAGAAATGTTCGTTTGTCTCATACAAATTAATCACTGGTGTTGTGATTTTCATTTTTCCTATATATTTAAGTCCTCCAAATTGTGTGTTAAACATTGATTTACCCTCATTGAATAACTATCTCTACATATTAAATCGTTATAAATAGAAAGATGTCTTAGCCTAATATAATCGCAATAGAACTGCGTTAATTTTACACGTATACATCGTTCAACAAATCACAATAAACTCAAAAACATTAACTAAACAAATATCAACATATCGGTTTACATATTGAGATAAACACTCACCACGCCGTAACAAACATACAAGAAACAGCGCTACGAAACGTTGAGTAGTTTCCATAGTGTTAGATGCGAACACTTTCTGTATTTTTTGTACGACAACGAAGTGTAGCTGAAGCTCTGCCTGTATTAAGATCATCAATAATAATAAAACCATCAACAGTAGGCTTGCAATGTAGTATGTCGCAAATAAATGAAACTCTACTATAAATACGAATAGGTACACGTTATGGCTAATCGAGAAATGGTGGCTATATTTCATGCCACAAACATAACGTTCGTGTATATTTCTGTTTACGGTAAATTACCACGTTCATGCTCATATAGTGCTGTTTTAAAACGAATACGTCTCATTGGATCGCACGACGCACGGCATTGTAGCACAATCCACAAGAATAGTCAACGAATAATTGCCTCTTTGTCGAGATTTAACCCGAAATGTTGCAGCAAACATAGCGCGTCGTTTGGTTGTTTTTGCGTTTGCTTTTTTTGAAAAGCTTTTTTAAGTAAACATTCACAAATGAACAACCCAACCGTTATAATCTTAACTGCCCTAAATCGAGTTTTTATTATCTTGATTTTAAACTGTGCAAAATGTGTCGTCCGAGATTAGCCTGTGCTGTCCGCTCAAGCTTATCACCAAAAACTTTCTCAGCCTTAACTTTAACAAATTTATTGAATTAAAATTAAATAAAAGCGGAAGGTGTGTCAGGATAACATGGGATTACATTTAACGCTTTGCCCAAGTTTTCCCAGAATGAGGCTAATGTGTATTGCAATCAATTTGATTTAAATTGCAAACGGTTATCGTTTTCTTTACACCTTTATGTTTTGTGATTTACTCTGCGCTAAGAGCGAGGCGAGGCTTTTGTCGGCTAAAAATCCGCCCTGCCATGCATCATCCGTTCCAAAAAGAAAGATTTATTTGAATGTATTGGCTTGAATTGTATGGCAAAATGGAAATCAGTAACGTGCCTTTTATAGGAAGAAAGGTTGGTAACAAGACATTATTTCTAATGAAATTGTTTCTATATTGTTGTGTATCGACATATGATAGAGTCCCTACATCGTGAAAGGCGTTCATTCTTGCACCTGTCAGCACGTAAGACCCATTCGTTGATATGCCTGCAAATTTTCAGAACAACACTTGCTCGGACTATAATTGCATCATATATTATGCAATGATTAAATACATTTTCACGCATGATCGGCATATGAAAATAGTTTTAAACACCTTAATCCGCTGAGAAATACTCGCAAAAGCAACGTGTGCTTCGAATATATGCAAAATCTCTTAAATCGATAATACAACAAGTGATATCAAGCTATTTCCTGATTTAACGAACTGACAATATAACTGAATGTCTACAATAATTTATAGTAAAGTAAAATCTACTCGCGCAAATGCGTCAACAAGGCTTGTGCTCGTGTGAGTTACCTACATTTGGTACGTGAGCAACAGCATCACTATACACACGAGCAGACACCGAGCATTTGTAAATGTTGATATTTGATTGTTTTCAACGTATTTCAACACTTGATTAATAAGATAACTATAATAATAATACACTTTAAATATAATTACGTATATAACATAGGTGTGATAATGCTGTGTAAAAAACGTGAACTTTTAAACATGCAACCAAATATTATATTTCGCTTTGTAACAGGTAACTAACAGTATATTATAACACGTATTGACACTAACTGTCTTACAACCAAAAAGAAATACGTCAAAATGAATATTGAGCCTCGCATGAGACACGGGGATTAATGCTGTGGTAAAGTGTCGTCCCAAATTAGCCTGTGCTGTCCAGACAGGCTTATCAGAGACGACACTTCTCGCCTTAATTGGATTTTAGCTGAGAAGAAACCTCCTTAAAACGGAAAATACAATGAATTCAATAAGTGTAGTCCATGAAGCCGGTGCTGACTGGGCCGACACCTTTCCTAGAACGAGGCTATGGTGTAAATATGATCTCATTCATAAATGCGATTCATAAACTACATAATGCTATTTGTAATTTCTACTTTCATTATAAGAACTCAATAGGTTATTGAAAATTCAGTGTACTTGCGTTTGTGTCTATTGTTTCATAAATGCATTCTTAACGTGGATAGTTTGTGAATAACACAATATCATATCGTTTTAATCATTATATTGTCCAACTCTTCGTCGGTTATTTCCGGCAACGCAATTTATCCCACATTCTCTTCTGCCGTACTTGTCGGTGTGGTATATCCAGTCGTACCAGCCTCCGGTGGTGAATACAGTTAACTGCGGCGTAGTCCGTGGTGTATCGGGTTTGCGGTCGTGGTTCAAGAATGACCCCATATGTCGGCTGAAACGTCATCTTTAGATAATAACCGTTATACGAACCACAATATTTTGAAGTTTTGCCATTTAAATCGACTTATACTTTTTAACAAATCGCTTTTTATTGATTTGTCTATTTTTAAGTATTACTTTGCTATTTTTATTGAACAAGTATTTGGAAGTGAGTGGCAAAGATTCGTACAATTTTCAATTTGGCAATATGCGAACAGGCTCATTTAACCTTGGTGCAGTCCATTATATTTTATACTTATTACAATAGCGTATTACACCCTCGCTAATTAAACATACAATTCCATTTCGGAAGTTCGATGAAATTTAATAAATATATATCTTACGTTGACAATGTTTCATAACAATTACAAATGACTAAGCTTATTTCTTATTTTTTTGTCATACTTCATTACTGATAAAAATAGGGTCGATTCGCATTCGTTGATGCTAGGTATGTTCTTCCTGGCTAAATTTCAAATCGCCGTTATGATATAAAACAGATAAGCATGTCCAATGTTTGTGTATTCAAAGGAAATCTGAAATGAATGTCATACTGACTTTAATGCTGTCTGAAAACGGTAAACAGATAACATTAGATTTAATCATACTATCATACTAAGTACGAGATCACGCTGTTTGACCTAGAAATAAGTCATTTGCTTACATTATAACTTGTAAACTTTTAAATAAATAATCTGATTAAATTAAAATAATGTTTTTATAACAACAGTATCTTAACCAGTTGTCATTCATTGTTACCCTATATTTTTTGCTCTGATTATTTTTTAAACAAATTGTGTTTCAAATGCCTGACAAACGCAATATATAAATTAACCGTACCTAGTTTTAAAGCTATTTGCACTGGAGCATAGATGGGGTGGTAAATAATCGAATTATTTACGACACAGATATAATTACGTGTGATGGAGTAAATGTCACACACATTGTCGGTCTCGGTGTTCAATCTCATATTAGAGAATTGTCTTCAATATCTTGGTAGCAAACAGTGGGGATGTGTGTAAAATGTTGTCATACGTTTTCTAAACATGAAACTTGTTTGCGTGAAGTTGCGTTTTTTGCATGTATGTAAACGTTTAAGATTAAAATGCTTTACCATATAGTATTGTCAGCTATGGATTTTTTAAATTTTATTTTGCATTTGATTATCATATTATTAAATATATGGGCCGTGCTCTGCGAAAAGGGGTTTAATAAATGTGCGTAAAGTGTCGTCCCAGATTACCTTGTGCAATTCGCACAGGCTTATCAGGGACGACCCTTCCGCTTGTATGGTATTTTTCGTTTAAAGAAAAGCTCTACTTTGCACAAATCCAGTTTAGGTGGAAAGTGTCGTCCCTGATAACCTTGTACGGACTGCACAGGCTTATCTGGGGCGAAACTTTACGCATATGTATTAAACCCCATTTTCACAGAGCAAGTCACATTTTGTAATTAGATACTTGCATACAAAAGTAATAATATAAATAACCATTAGTAATAAAAATCCCCTATATAAACACGGAAGTCTAACGCGGTGGTTATTTTGTAAGGCTATAATAATGAAACATCGTACGTGTTTTCGTATTTGTAACTAATAAGCGTTATTATAAAGAAAATATTCCTACTGGGTTATTATTGGTCTGCCTTTTTCCGTTAATCATGGTTTAATCTCAATCATAAAAAGTCAATATATTGCGTTTTTATTGAACTTCTGACGACAGCAATATTTCGGTCGAAAGATTATTGTATCCAGCTTACTGCATGAATTGCGCGGTGTCTGCTTAAACTGGTTAAGCAATACACCTACTAAGTAATGATAAAAAACATTGATGGTTAAGCGAGTGTTGAAAGAAACACTTTGACAATGTATCAATTGTCTGCCAAAAGCTTCATAGAAATAGTTGGTAACATTACATTACATTCGCTCTTTTCAATTTAAGTACAGGTAACATATTATTATTAACTAGTTTAATTAACAAACACATTAAATTGAATACTAATTACCTTGACCGTCTATTTTATTTAAAAAGGCTTCATCAACGCGGGTCAAATCGCGTTTGGAGACAACGTGTTTGTCCAAAATCAATGACGTTGGTCAAATAACGAACTTATGAGCTGTACATGGATGGTTTCTGATTAACTTTAATATGATTCTTGCACTGAATAGTGTAATGGTCTGTTATAATATCTCATTCTTTGTTGTGTAGGAGACAGACCATGAAAGTAAGAGTTTAGAGCACCAAACACGACTATAAACAGTGCTATTAAGAAGTATATAATGACAAAAAAGTAAATTATTTATTTATATAAGTAATTCAGCTTGATCAGCTGTTACATATTACATAATTCTGCTTGCATCATATCTTCATGCAATATATTAGCAATGTAGTATTTATTTAGAGCCATTTAAATACTAAAATGATCATCCACGGCTACTCATCACGGTTACTCTTTGAGAGTGGCATCTCAAGTGCGTTAAACGTAACTATTCCTTACAATAGTATACAGTTTAATAGCATGACAAAATAAGGATACATTGATGTAGTAAAACATGGCATTCTGTACATTATTTTATTTGTATACGAACAGTGAAAACAATTAAACATGAATCAGGTGCCATTAGAACCGCCATTTTGCGACAAGAGCGACACATGTGCAATATATAGAATGTTAAAAGGCGAGGGTAATCAATTTGTTTAACGTATTAAGACCCACCACATCAGCAACATATTACCCTCAATAACAACGGCACAACTCATCGCAATCCGTTTTATTATGTTCGATAAAATGCGTAAACAAGTTTGCTGCCTTTGTATTATTTAAGGAAAAGGGAAGTTTCATAACGTCCGATGGCTTTATTATTCTAGTATACCGCAGGTACAAGTCATATCTACAGAACGATGTATTAACATGTAAAAATGAAAATACCAAATTCATTAAGAAAATAATTGCATAAATATTCAATTAATTTGCAGAATGTTTACTTTATGTTCACCTTCATGAGGGATTTTCAAATACTTTTCTCTTATTTACTACATTTCAAAATGTGCAAATATACCATACCATAGACATAGTGGCACATATTTAAGCATACAATTAATAAATAACAGTTAATCGTACAACACCATGCGAATTGTTTAATGGTTATAACAATCATACATATGTTCAATGAATTAAAATATAAGTCCGTGAGCCCAAAGGTGCATAAAACAAAGTTAATATCAATTTATGTCGGTAATAACACACAAAGCCCGTTCGAATTATTCTACGAACATACAAGATACGACATTTTCGACTTTAACACATCCAATGTTTGCAGGTTGCCATCAATAAGACTAAACACATTGTACGGTTCTTTGACAAGCGCATGCAATCCTGTCATATCCGTGTCGTATCCAGAACCGATAGCAAATAGTTCGATATTAGACTTAATCAGTGTGTCCTGTATTTCTAACCTGACTAGTGACTTGTCCGTGAATCTTCCAGACGAAAGCACAGCCAATATTTTTCGGGAATTATAATGAGTGTGCAAAATTTGGTCAGCAATTCTATTTATAATGTGAATAATACCCGATGAGATATTTAACGCAATTGGCGTGTCGCACTCATTTGTATAGCAAGATGACTCCTGTTGGTGAATGCTTTGGATAGACTGTAACAAGATGTCGAGATAAGTGGCGTTTGAGAGTCAAGTATATCTATATCTCAAGTCTCCTATTGTTGTTATGTTCACCATTTGGCCGTCGGGCTGTCCATATGCAGATAAATGCTGTACGATGTACGTAAGTCCATTCAGCGCCATTGGAACTCCTCTGCGGTCAAGGCTGATCCAGACAAGCCATAAATTACAACAAATATGTTTGTCGTGTGGCTTACTCCACATGTCTCACATGTCGCGTCTATTAGTCGATCTATCATCGTGTTTAATGCATCAACATTCTCTACAGAGTACACGTAAGACAAACTATGTTTGTCCGATGGTGACGCAATTGACTGAAGTTCTGAATGCATAATGTCATGGCCTACACCTAAAATATAATGAAACATTGTTGCAAAACTCTATCGCAAATGCATAGTTAGTTTAAATAGTTTGCCTTATTCGTTGGATTGGTTAAATAAGGTATTGTTTTAAAGCACTAAACTGGATTATTGTACAATCTATTTAAGAAAGCGAAACTAAATCTAGCATATGCGCGGTAAGCAAGATATCTTTCCTTTATTTGACAGCTAAAAATGGTTCATATGTATGGGAGGGGGTGCCTGTTTTTAAAACTACCCCCGCCTAAAAACCGGACTGTCTTCATAAAATCAAAATTTGTTTTGTGGTTCGGTACTGTATTTGTTTTGCGGTACAGAGTTTGGTTAACAGTTAGGTCGCAATGATTTATCTTATACTCAAAGTAATATGTTAACCCACAAATCTGCCAGGAACAATAAAGTGTGCGTTTTCTTTCTCGCAATACTGGAGAAAACGACGTGGTCTACTATGCTGAACTTATTTTGACAATATATGGTTTCTGCTTAGGCGAATACATACTGTTAACATCGCAACGGCAAAACACGTATCTAAGAGAAAAACCTCTCAAACCATGGATGAAACTGACGCTATGTGCACATCACACAGATACACGGAAACCTATATTGAGCGACATTTTGTCTCATCAAATCATTCCAAACAAATATCAGCATATATTACTTAAATCAACACGATCGCTGCAAATGCGGTGTTGACGACTGGTAAGCATCCGATGATCCCTGGCTAGCCGCGCTTTGCACCAAAGTTGTTTACGTTCAGTATAATTAGCGTTTCATGGCGTGGTTATTCTGACTCGTATTCGCTACAGAAATGCGATTTTAATCTGCAGTTTTCGGTGTGTTTCTATCAAGGATATATTCATGTACGTGAAAAATGCTACAAGTTTGTGTTTCTTTGTGCGTTCGGTGCAAAATCAACTGGTGTCAGTCGATCGGGTAGTTCCGGATCTCGGGTAATTCCGAATCAACTCTATGATTTAATTAAAATATTAGTCTAAAAGATATTGCCATATCAATATAACTGTGATTTTTGGAAAATGTGATCAATTTCAAGCAATAATACAGTTTTGCTTCTTATTTCAACGGTGTTTTCATTGAAAATCACACTTTGGTAACTATCACAGTCGTGTCATTTTACCGTCGCACTGTCTATCAATAACACGCGTCAACAATTAAAAGACGATTTAGAAGCACATTTCCTTGGTAAATGCTTGTACATTTGGTATGAATTTGTTTATTTATTATCATTTTTAAATTCCTGCGAGTGATTTAAGTATATGTTTATGATTTATGGAAATAAAAGCATGGACATTGCACCTCGTGTACATGTCAGTTGCGGATCAGCTGATTGGGAAAATCTCAAAACAGTTTATTATTGTTTAAATACTGTGTTAGTAATATTTTAAAGCTCTAGCTACCACAAAAGTTTATATATATATATATATATATATATATATATATATATATATATATATATATATATATATATATATATATGAAATGAAAAGTGCCTAGATTCTCATAAAGTTGATACAATGTTTCATTTGAATTATTTAATTATAATACTATTTTGTGACTTCAATGTCGAGAAATACAGAGAATAACATTGAATTTTGTTTATTCTGTCTGTCTTTCTGCCCTAAAACTTTAACCTTGCTCATAAAATGAAACTTTATGGACCTGGTTCTCCAAACTTTACATGTTCTTGCATCTGATTGATATCTATTATGCAAACCAGTTATGAGGCATTAGGTCTAAGTCACAAGGTCAAGGCTAACACATGCAGTAAGCATTTGTTGAATGCCTCTTGGTTTGTTTGTATGTTTATGTGTTTAGTATTTTTTAAATAAGTTATAACATTTAAATGTATAATAGCGGAGTAATAAAAAACCAGCGGAGTGCTAAAATCTGTACTCTAGAAAAAATTTATGGATTAATAAATGATGGTAATATGTTACTAGTGCTGGAAGGAGATTGGTAATATTTTAAATATTTATCCAATTTTTAATGTGCATTTATGCTGTGATTTTGCATTTCAGATAATTGTCAAGTTGGACGGATGGGTCCTAAAAAGCACGGGTGCTCTGCACAGTCATTGGCAAAGAGGCTGAAGCGGATACTTTTATATATTTTTACATTATTGTGATCCTATTATTGTTAAATGTTGCCATAATATGTTATTTACCAAACATTTAACTTGATATCTAGTATTGTCTTCCATTTCTTTACCATTATTATCCCAGAGGTACTGGTTTATGTTGTTGTTGCTTTTTATACTTTTATTACATTATTTTACATTATTGTGATCATATTATTGTTACATGTTATCATACTATGTTATTTACCAAAAAAGTAACTTGATATCTAGTATTGTTTTCCATTTCTTTAGCAAATTTATTCTAGAGGCACTGGTTTATGTTATACTTTTTATGGATGCTTTTATATATTTTTACATTATTGTGATCCTATTATTAGCAAATGCATTCCAATGGTACTTGTTTATGTTCAGTTGTCATTTTTATGCCCCCGGATCGAATGATCGGGGCATATTGTTTTTGGCCAGTCTGTCATTCTGTCCCAAAACTTTAACCTTAGTTAAAGTTTTTTTATAACTTTTGCAATATTTAAGACAGAAACTTGATATTTGGCATGTATGTGTATCTCATGGAGCTGCACATTTTGAGTGGTGAAAGGTCAAGGTCATCGTTCAAGGTCAAAGAAGCTAATCCAAGGAAGTAATAAGCTTTAAAGGGCGATAATTATCTGTACCTGCCAAATGAACAAAAAAAAAGCGGCGCAATAGGGGGCATTGTGTTCCTGACAAACACATCTCTTGTTATAAATACATTTATATAAAGTTCTGTATTTTTTAGGACCTTAGTTATAAACATATTTTCTAGTCATACATAAAATGTTCTAGTCATAAGCATATATGTCATATTTTCATACAGTTTGTACATTATTGTGATTCTATTGTTGTTAAATGTTATTATATTATGTTATTATGTACCCTATGTAAGTCTTTATATTTTTCTAAGCATTACCCATAGTATACATATTGGCAAATTCTAAAGTAAAGCCTTCATAACATGTTTGTTGTAAAGTGCATAAAAAAAGGTATTAAAAGAGAAAAATTGACATTTTGGCTATTTTGCAGGCATGTTTGTGATCCAAATCATTTTATGATAACAATGCATATTGACTCAACAGTGTGGATCAATTCATGTTCATTTTATGAGTAGTAAAACACTGTTAGAATCAAAACCGCACAACTGTACATCCACAGTCAGGTCAATTCTTATAATCATTCCCCATAGTATAGATATTTGCAAATTCTAAAGTAAAGCTTTCATAACATGTTTGTTGTAAAGTGAATAAAAAAAGGTATTAACACAGAAAACTGGTAATTTATTTTGCAGGCATATGTGTGACCATTTTATGTGCAGATTCACTCCAAAGTGTGGATGAATTCATCTCATCATAGTATGAATTTGTGAAATGCACAAGTGAACATCCACAGTCAGGTCAATTCTTCTAATCATTCCCCATAGTATGGATATTTGCTAATTTTAAAGTAAATTCTCCAAAACATGTTTTTTGTAAAGTAGATAAAAACTGATATTAACACAGAAAACTGGAAATTTTTGCTATTTTATGTTTGTGACCCAAATCATTTTAATGCATATTGGCTAAACAGTGTGGATCTCATCATAGAATGAATTTGTGAAATGTACAACTGTACAAACTGGTCATTTTTCTGATCAATGCCTATAGTAGATATTTGAGATTTTAGAAGTAACATGAAAAAAACACACACAGATAAATGGAAATTTTGGCTATTTCATGTCTCTATTCCAAAATCATTTCAATGTATATTGACTCTACCTGGTTGATCTGATCAAAAGTCAGAATGGTTTAATGCAAAACGCTTTTTTGTGTGAGAAAGAGATCTGGGTTCACGCCCCACCAGTTCTGGCTGAGACTGTGAAACCATATTATGAGTCAAGAAAGCATTTTTGGAGGCTGTATGCAATTGAACCTGGTTCAACAATGTTGAATTATTTGATCATGTCTGTAGCAGTTCTTGATGAACATTAATGTTGACTGTGTATAAGGAATTATGCTGGCCAAAATGAACATGTCTGGTCACAATAATTAATTTCAATGTTGAAACAGATCACTGTATTAGGTGACATGTCCCAGGGCTCGCGCTAGGGGGCGACGTGAGCGACTAAGTCGCTTTATTACGCCAAACGTCGCCTAAAATTTAAGAAATTGTAGATAAAAAGCGACTACCAGTCTCCCTCTTATCGGAATTTGTTTACATCCGGTTTTCTCGATGTCAAGGTCTGACTCAATTTTCCAATACACACTGTCGCAGCCCGGAGCGTGTCGCAATTGAGCGACAGGTAATTTGAGGTAAACCCCGCCCGGATTCTCCCAACCTCCGAAATTATCTTATCGGCGATCGATATTGGTCAAGTCAGCATTCAAGTCACATGGTAGCTGCCCAATCAACATTGAGTTCGCTCACACATAATATTGGGTCATTCATGGAAATACACAGTTGATATTGTCGTCTGCCAACACTACATGTATAGCGGCCGATGGCAAACGTCGTAAAGATAAACAAATAAAAAGGAGCCTGACAATAAAAAAATTATTTCTAAGTTGATCACTTTACATTTCTACCGACTATCGATCTGAATTAACAAAAGGATGATGATTAAATAATTAGATCTATGTCGATGATGTAACAACTTTCTGCCGATTATCGTTTGAAATTAAAAGGTGATAATTTAGTTGTTTTTTTACCCACAAACTATGCTATTGTAAAGCAATATTTCAATTAAATTGTATATTAATTACGTATTTGCTAGGTTTCCGATTTTCATTTTTTTGCTGTCAAACGATATGCACAATTTGTTTTATGTGCGTAACGCGTACAATTTTTCGGACTGTCGTTTTCGGATACATTATTGTTCGTCGATTACAATTAAATTTCTAAGTTCTTTAAAGAAGAAATAGAATGAAGAATACAGATGGGGTGATGCGGACGGTGTGGTTTATCATATTTCGAATTGTATTCACATGAAATTGCAATTGGAAAGACTATAAAACATAACAAATAATTATTAAGAAAGCATATGCTAAATGTCATATTTCAAACATAAATATTTATCTGGTCTGACAGTTTTATTAAGCTTATGTTATCTACTGCTTCATAAACATATTATTTTTTAAATACTTTAGTCTGTATAATATGATATTTACATCAAAATGGATTGAATATAGAGCTAGTAAAATTTTAGTTATTTATCTGTAGTGTCTATTATTACTTGGTTAATTAGAACTGCTGGAAAAATTAAGAAAACAAAAGAAATAAAATTATGTGTAATACAGTGGCATACTTCAATAATGTGATACACATATGTGTGTTTTAACGCCCCAGTTTAGAATTTCACATAGTGTACCATAGTATCATGATATTTGTCAACTTTACACAACCATGTGAATACTGATAATAACAGTTAATGAACTTCATTCGTAAATTCTGTTCTCTTCTCTTGAGTGCACAGTGTGTGTAAAGTAGAGTGTAAATTACTTTCTACAGCTCAGTGCTGCACTTGCATGAATTTAAATTTCAGAATTGTGGAAATATACACTGAGCATTGTCAAGTGAAGCTGTCTAATATATTTTGTTTCAATTCAGTTGAAAGATGAACACACAGGTCATTTGTGAAATTTTGCAAACTAATTCTGTGTGTGTGATATTACCATATAAAATATGAATATGAATTTTGATGTACAAAACCGGCATTTTATGTTTGGTTGAAAACAAGTGATAAAATGTATTTTATACGGAGCACTTACATTAAAATTTACCCTGTCATAATCTGTTTGGTTCAATACATCTGAAACTGTGCATAGTAGTCATGAATGTACACAAACGGAAATATTTGAGTGGCACAATATGGTGAGCTACATTCTATAGTACAAAGCTGGATAGAAGATTTATTGCTTTCTATGCTACCTCTGATAAAAACTAAAATATTCTCACATATTAAGTAGTGCATGGTATTCAGTTACATCAAGTGCAAGAAGTAACTCCATATATCGATTCATAGAACGTTTGATATCTGGTCAGAGGTCTTACATTTCTACAACTCATTGCTAGAAGATGTATGAAATGACAAATCAGTTTGTGTCTTCATGAATGTTTTCATTTCCGCACTGGTGTTGTAAGCATGCGATACCGTCAAGTTATCTACTGTGGTTTATATAGGAACAGTCCATGCTTTTTTTCATTGTACTGTTGACATCTGGTCAGAGTGTACAGCGCTAAAAATCAATTTGTGTTTTAATGAGTGTTACAGTGTTAACTGTTTTTTTTCTTGCTAAGCAGTACTATAAAACAAGGTTGAGGAATGTTCTTGTACTAAGGATTTTGCATGATAGTACATACTGTAAGAAATGTTATCTGCAAAGAATATTTGCTACTGCTTATGTGATATATCTCTCGCTACAGACATCCGATAAAAAGAAACAGGCATTTGTGTGGTTTTGTTCCTTTTATTCACAACCAATAATGACATAAGCATCGACATGTATACGACGTGAGGCAAGCTTATATGTATGCAATGCAAATTGAAGCAATCTAAATGTATGAACACCGTGTGGGCTAGGATTGTACAACTGTTCTCTCAGCTTAGCATGTTTGATTTCAGAATTTGTTAACTCTACGTATGATACAGATATTTGAGGATTGCAAATAAAAACTGGCATAACATTTGTGAGCACATTTCATATACATGGTCGAACGGGGTATTGTAGTTGAAGAGACATGACTGATTTTACTAGGTTTGGGCTGCTATGCATCTTGACTATACAGCATTCATTAGTTCAAACGCCATAGTAGTAGAATGTATAACGCTTCCTCCAGTCATGTGCTGGTTGGAAAAGATCCAGGTTCAAGTCCTGGCTTTGGCATGAACATGTGAAATGACTGCATTAGTACGGGTTATAGAAATCATTAATAAACAATGCACGTTGACAAGGACTTATGATTTAGCTAGTACAACATGTTTTGAAAATGTATGTTTCCACATTGTAGTAATTTGTGAAAGTGGATATACAAATCATGCATAACAGTTTGGACTAAATGTATAAACAAAAAAGGGAGCATGCACAGTCAAATGTCTCATGACATTCATGATCACTGCATATTGAAACTTTTGATGTATTTTTTAGGTAAAAACAGTGTGAAGCCTGTCTCGGTTAACCTATCAGCATTTGTGTGCATTGATGTTAGGATTTCATTTCATGGTTATAACTCAAAACATTCATATTGATTTAATGCTTAGTAGCTGCACTATTTGACAGTACTCAATATTATCATATATGGGACTTGTTATGTAGTATTTTGATTTCAATTATAAGCTTGACGTTTATTACTGATTAGAGAGCATTTATAGTTTGTGAACCAGGCACTGTAAAAAACGTCTACTTGTCTGACTTGTGTGAAATGGCAGTTTTAAGTATTTTCAGATTCTTTCACAACTCTGTGTAAATTCATATAACACAAAAACACAAATGTAAGGTTTAACATAGGTTTTATTGATACATTTCTAGCCAAAAATGACAACACCTGGTCCAAAACAACCAGTTTGACCATCATATGGTATTTTGCATTTCAAACAAACCATGTGTTCACCAGTGTTAGCATTTACAAATGCCATGTACTTTGAAAAGCAATTAAAACAACAAAACCCGTGCCCACTCTTCTTGCTGAACACTCTAGGTGGATTGCTTTCAAGTTTGCATAGTCTGCATGAGTCGATGTTGCTGCTGTTTTTTAGATGGTTTGAAGTAATATCAATTGCATTGGAAAGGCTTGTAGCTGCAGCTGTGACGCACGATGTTAACCTTGGCTCATCACTTTCTACAGATTTTAGAGCCTTCCTGAAATTCGGGATTTTAGTTCGAGCACTAGCGTGTACTGATTTTATTTTCTCTTGTCTCTTGAATTACTCTTCGAAAAAGTCTTCATGCTTCTTTTCAGTTGAAATAGCGTCCTGTTTTGCGTTTCGTGAACCATTTGGTTTTTTGACAGTTTGACCGTCAGAATTAGCAATAGCTTTTCGTTTATTTGATTTCGTTGTACTAGTCGAACCTGTTGAGTCGTTGGAACATTGCTGTGATGGCTGAGCCATGAAATTAGCTGCTGCATCGTTTTCACTCGAACGATATTCTGTTTTAATTTCTTCGTCAGTCATTGTGAGAAGTGAGTACAAAATTGGATGCTTTTGTATGATCTCACTGTATGTTGAATTCAATGGATGAGTTTCATCATATAAACGAACACCAGCATTGGTAAGCTGTTTGGAGACCATGTCGCTTTGAAATCTCAAGGAAGAATGATTGTGTTGCGTCAAAAGCTAGGTATTTATACCCATGACCTTAATTTTCCTATTTTATATTTATTCATGGTAATTGTCAATTTCACGGATTCGCACTTGAGTCAAGCTGATGAGGTTTCGACTAAAGTCCATAGCCATATTCATAGCGTTATACTCACATTAACCAACAACCATATCTACCATATTTTGTATCGTGTCGTTGATAAATCAAACATCGTTGCTTTCTTGCAATATACCAAAGTTAATATCAATATGTTTTCGAGCCTAAAACTGTTGAACAAAAACGCTTACTTATGATGAAACATTGATATGTGTAATGGGTCAAAATATTGTACAATAACGTTTGTTCATTTGAGGTTTCATTTCGCTATTTTTTAAGGCCAATATGACCCTGAAGTCGCATAAGCATATACAATTCCTTTCAAGCATCATGTAAAACAAAACACGTTGTAAGGTTCTATGCATTTTATTCATTCTATTTATCAACCAACAATGCCATAGCGAGAACCAATTTGATATGTGGCGTTCTCATCGTATTGATGTTTGCATTTCAGACAAATCAGTCGCCCAGAATTTTTGTTGTTAACGTATTTCAAATACTTCATGAT
Source organism: Dreissena polymorpha (assembly GCF_020536995.1). Taxonomy (NCBI): domain Eukaryota; kingdom Metazoa; phylum Mollusca; class Bivalvia; order Myida; family Dreissenidae; genus Dreissena; species Dreissena polymorpha. Next base: position 125,221,387 of record NC_068357.1, on the reverse strand, counting down.
GCAGCTCATGCAGCAGCAAAACCCGTGCCCGCACGCCTTGCTAATAATTGTTGGTGGATTGTCTTCATTTTTACATACTCTGCACGAGTCGATTTCGCCCATGCTCTGTAATCCGATGGATATGCTTTCGATAACATTCGTAATATGCGCTGTTGCATGTCCAAGAGAAGATTTTTGACTTGAATTTTCAATGGTACTTTCTTCAGATTTAAGCGTCAGCAATACTTTTTTAAGATTGTTGATTCGTATCTGAGCTTTGCCGTGCCACGATTTTGTTCTCTCTTGTTTTTTGAAATACTCCTCTACGAAGTCAGACTGCTTATTTTCAGATGAAATTTGCATTTCGCGAGCCCTGAGGTTTTTTGAAAGTGTGTCCCTCGGAATTACCAATAGCCTTGAGTTTATTCGAATTCTTAGTACTACTCGAACCTGATGAGTCGTTGGAATTTTGCTGTACACGCTGAGAGATAAAATCAGCAGCTTCTTTGTCTTCAGCTTCTCGCAAATGATACTGTTTATCAGTTTCCTCGTCTCTCATTCTGAGAAGAGAGTGTACGTTTTGACAAGTTTGGTTCAGCTCACTTGGGGTGAGATATAATTGATCTTCTAAACAAAAACCAATCTCGGCCCGCTGTTCGGAGACCATGTCGCTTTGCTTACTCACATTGGAATGATTGAGTTTGTCAAACAACTGGGTTTTTATCGTACACGTTTGAGTTATATTATTTGTTTTCTTTTATTCGCTGCACAAAAACATGTTGATACTTCTAGATATCTTTTATTTCACTATGACTCATATTTAGTATTCGATACATCGCAATCCGATATAAAATTGTTTGTGAGCTCATTGTTATTTTGTTCTACAATCAAACTTTATCTACTTTACTCAACTAACGACCAACGCATGAGATGCATTTTAACCTTTTATTGCAAAAACATTTTATTGCACAACAAGCATATGCACACAGTAAAAACATCTAATTGTCAAAAGAATTCGCACCCAACCAGCAACGTCAGCTCGACACATAGCGCAGTCTCCATCGAACATCATCAGGCAGCAGTTTTCACAAAAAGTGTGCCCACATTTTGTTAAGGTACTGTGTTTTCCTCATCGTAGCATATGGTACACGTTTTCAATGCTCGAATAGCCTCTTCTTTCTCTTCTTGAAGTTTTGCTTTAAGAGAATTCAAAACCTGCTCCTTCTCAAATTGAAGCTGCGATATTATCCTTTCGGTTTCGAATTCATATTGCTCTTTTAGCGCGCGTTCGCGTTTAGCCCACTCATCCTCGAAGTAACACTCTTGATCATTGACCAAATGTTCACTCGCTTCTCGCTGATAAGATGAAGCCTTCTGACTACACGATATCATTTTTGTGCATACTTCGCGACCTTCCTTTGACATAGCGTAGTCGCTGCTGTTAACAAACGCCGTGACCTGACTTCTAATTCTGTTCAATTGACGCCGATTGTTCTGGTGGAATATATGGCCTTGTAGCACGTCGCTTGCCCTTGCCAGTCGTTTCGCTACTGCCACTAGGAGTGTCTGGGTCCTCGAAATTTGGAAGTCGGTGTGCGTATTCCGGCATGATTTTATGTTCTCTCTTGGATTTCCAATCAAGAATGATGACAATAGCTGTCCGTGTCGCCTTATATACCCAACGGGCTGGTGCGATTTTGATATATAGGCAATGCATAGTGCTTGCAAACCGAAGTCCTTGATTAAGATGAATAGCAAATTTCTAACGCGCGGTAGATTTAGACATTCATATCTGTGAAAAGCGCTGAACAAAGTTGCATGTCTGAGAGATTTTTATCAAACGTAAGTTATCGAATTAGGTCAGTACCTAAGAAATACATTTCCCACACTACGCGACGACTGTCGATTTGACATCAAGCACGAAGTAACAATTCAGAATCGGCGACCCGATTTCGTTATTCATATACCAAATGTTACAACAAAACTACGCAGAGAATATCTAACTCAAGTACTCGATACGTTTCACAAGTTTCGATAAAGTTTATGCGTAAGTAAAAATTCAAGCTATATACGTTTACTTAGCATTTTGCTCATTCGCAATTCTTTAACTCGAGACAACAAAATTGTATGTGTGAAAAACGAGTAAATACCTAACAGCTGTTATTTGATCTGACCTTTTATGAATATTTTTGCGAAATGTACTGTGATCAAATTTCAACGCAACATGAAATTCCCTATCCAATACTTCTTTAACGCAGCAAAGCGAGGTCATCAAGTGCAAATAATATCGAACGTCATTTCAAAGTAAAGTACACAAATAGATGAGTATTTGCGAGAAAGTTTAAATGTCAATTTCTCAACAACCACTACATATATTGGGATGAAATTTTGACTATGATATTCAACTTAGAAAGCCTTACATTGATTATTCCGAACGTTTGTTTTTTTGTTTAAGCTTCTTGGACAAAAGTGCAAGTTTATGGTCGAAAATACCGTTTTTATGATGAACACTTTTTTGCTTTTTCGTTTTAAGAAACTAAATATGTACCGTTGAGTAGAGATTTTTTATCTGAATGATTTTGTGTATAACACTTTGTATGTTTGTGAACAGCGTTGATTATATCAACATTAATTTAAACGCAACCCTTTTTTAAAAGTTTAAGTTTTTCTTTCGATCGTTGACACGCGTCATTTCGCTACATGTAAACAACCTTGGTGCAATATCGAACAACGAGGTTTAAGTCAATTTTTTTCTGAAACCACTCAAGATATCAATATGAGATTTTCAGTACATTAAACAGATGGCTATATGCTACAAATAAGCACTGATTGGCTTGTCCTGAAATATATGCTTCAATGTAAAATATCTGTCCGAAATCTTTTGTATGAAGAAAACTGTTTTGCCTTTTCGTTTTCATAAACAAAATATGTACCGCTGAATAGGGAATTGTTTTCTGGAGATTTTGATGTATAAAACGTTGTATGTATGTGAAACATTTCTATTGAACACGAGCTAAACGCAACATTGATCGTTTTCTTTAAATCGGCATCGCGCAAAAAATCATGACACGCAGTACGTCATTTCTCTATATAAATATCCGAGGGACGATTTACAGAATATCGGTTTAAGTCAACTATCTCCGGAACGATTCATGGCATCAATATCAAATTTCAAGTAAAATACCCAGCTAATTATTGGCTACAACTTTTCTATTGTTATTTTTGTTCCAGCTTACATGCTTATGTGATTGAAATCACTTTGAAAACGTTTGCAAGAAGAAAACGTTTTCATTGCGGTGATTTGTGAAACACAACTTATATCATCTTATAGAAAATTTCATTCCGAATATTTCGATATGACATGCTTGTATGTTTATTGTATCGCTTGATAAAGACTAGCCGAAAACCATTTTGCCTGTAATCACGAATTGACTTTTAAAGCACACATGTACTGTAGATCTACAGCTCTCGAAAGTCATTCTATCAATGCAAACAAACGAGAGAAAATTTTAAGCTACACAGGTTTAAGTCAATTCTTTCGAGAATGCCTCATGATTTCTAGATGAAATTCTCAAAACAATATTTAATCGTATGATAGCTAAAATTTTTGTCTCGCCTATTTTGTTCTCACACGACTCATTGTGTCAGATATTCAACTTTGCAAAATTCGCTAACAAGAAACGTTTTTGTGTTAAGAGCATTTATCTTTATTTTGGTATGATTCTGTAGGAAATTCAATTTCACGCATTTTGATATATTACACTGAACTATATATCATAACACAACAATAAAACAGTCCGATAACGATTTTGTCCTAAACGCATTTCTGTCTTTAACTTCAGATTTTGACTCAACGTCGAAAAATTGCTTTGCGAATAGAACAATGATTTCGTACAAAGTTTAACTTCGCGTTTCTTCTCAACCACTTGAGATAACAACATGCGATTTTTATCATCTTACTCAGTGCGATAATAGCTATAAATTGTACGCTGATATTTTTCCCTATCAATTACGCATGGTGTGAAAATTGCAGATGATTGATTTGAAAACGGGTCGGTGAATAGAAAACTTTTTTTTCATTATAGATAGTGGGATGATTTTAAGTTTAGCTTGTTACGAATTCAATTCCGCACATTTTGATACCACATACACAGATAGTGTGTTGAAAATTGGCTTCACGATAGACCGAAAACCATTTTGCTTTAAACACGCCTTCGACAAATTCTTCATAAAAACACAACGTCGTTTCATCTGTTAAAGACTATTGTACAGCGAAATGCGTCAACAAAAAAGTTGAGGTCGTGTTTTCTCTTCAACCATTTGACCGATCAACTTAACATTTTCGCAATAATATGAAACATATTAATAGCAACATTGTTGTGTGGGGATCATTTTTTGCCAGCATATTCGCATATAGTAGAAATTCTTAGCTTTTCGCATAAAAATCACTTCGCTAACAAGAAAAAAAAATCCCATGTTAGTCAAGTACAAAGCAATTGATACCATTCGATAGGGAATTCTGTTCTGCACATTTTGATATATGATATTTCACAATAAATCTGATAACAAGGAAACTACTTCGACAAAACGCATTCGTGCTTATAGAAATTTTGAACTTTAAAGTATCGAGTTAATAGAGAATACTAGGTCGGTGCCGAATAAAGCAAAGTTTATTTTGCGAGGCTTAGAAAATCTGAACCACGAGCCTTGGCGAGTGGTTCAGATTTTCGTGCCGAGCAAGATAAACTTTGCTTTATTCGGCACCGACCTAGTATTCGATTTATCCCATCAATTTTATTAGTCGTAAATTATTTCTTTAAACATAGAATAGGAAAATCGAACTAGACGGAAAATCCCAAAGATATTTTAAGCAAACATTATTTCATTATTTTAATCGTGTCGAGCCTAATACATTACAAAAAGATCAGTAACCAACCTGTTTTTCGTTTATCATACCTCTACGTCCCCGATTTTTAAGAAATAATGAAAAAAAGACACTAAACAACTGCATCTTTAGCGTGAAACAACATGCATTGTGTCGTATGACGTATTAATAATGACGTCACGGGTACGCGCACTTAATATTTGTAAATAATGTTTATTTGCTTTTTGAGTTGCATTATGTGTAAAAACTATATAACATCTTGGTATCAAATTGTTTGTTTTGTCGAATCTGATTCGATTTTACTAAAAATGATTACTTTATAGTTGATTCCGAGTAATATGAACATTCTTCGCCGCGCGTGACAGCTATATTTCAGCACTGCTGAAATAAAGGTAAATTTATTCCACAGTGGTTTATTTCGACAATGCACGTCTGATGATGGGATAAATAGAGAATACTAGGTCGGTGCCGAATAAAGCAAAGTTTATTTTGCGAGGCTTAGAAAATCTGAACCACGAGCCTTGGCGAGTGGTTCAGATTTTCGTGCCGAGCAAGATAAACTTTGCTTTATTCGGCACCGACCTAGTATTCGATTTATCCCATCAATTTTCTTAGTCGTAAATTATTTCTTTAAACATAGAATAGGAAAATCGAACTAGACGGAAAATCCCAAACATATTTTAAGCAAACATTGTTTCATTATTTTAATCGTGTCGAGCCTAATACATAACAAAAAGATCAGTAACCAACCTGTTGTTCGTTTATCATACCTCTACGTCCCCGATTTTTAAGAAATAATGAAAAAAAGACACTAAACAACTGCATCTTTAGCGTGAAACAACATGCATTGTGTCGTATGACGTATTAATAATGACGTCACGAGTACGCGCAATTAATATTTGTAAATAATGTTTATTTGCTTTTTGAGTTGCATTATGTGTAAAAACTATATCACATCTTGGTATCAAATTGTTTGTTTTGTTAAATCTGATTCGATTTTACTAAAAATGATTACTTTATAGTTGATTCCGAGTAATATGAACATTCTTCGCCGCGCGTGACAGCTATATTTCAGCACTGCTGAAATAAAGGTAAATTTATTCCACAGTGGTTTATTTCGACAATGCACGTCTGATGATGGGATAAAACGTCATTTCAATAAATCTCATCGTACACACTTTTAAAGGGAAGTTTACATATCGATGATAGAAAATTGTGTTTCTTTGAAAGTGATTTAAATGCAATATCTTTAGAACCCGTTGTCCAAATTCAATAAAATTTTCACCGGATTATTAGAAATTTCGATGCGCTAATGCTGATACTATTTGCTCATACAAAATCCAATGCGCGAGTTATGATATTTTAATTTTAACGCAAATTTTCTTGATATTTCAAAGTTACACGAACAATTGTGCAGATAACCATAATATTTGTATATGATTGTGTAGGCGCTATTATGCTGAACATTTTGATATATGTGGTTGGATATTTATTTTCTATATTTTCGTTGTATTGGTACTATACTCACAAAACAGAGTTGAAAAATTCTCAGCGCGATAGTCGCTCTTTAATAGAAATCATATCGAGCTGCTTTCGTTAGTCGAACGTCATGTAAACATTTGAGTTCTCGGAATTGAAAATAAATATTGAATTGTTCAGGCTTGAATAAAACTAAATGGGTAGATCTATAAGGGAATATTTTGTGCTGGAGTTAAATGTACAGTAATAAATATTTTGATGGATTACTAACATAAATGATATGATCTAGGATTATTTCAGAGTGATAGGTAAGTATGTTTGACTGGATTTTCTTATATACTCGCATTGTGTCGTTCTTACATTGACTATAAAAATCTGCGTTTGGTACGCCTCATAACAAGATTTGGGACTAGAAGACCATGGATTTGCTGTAAATCGAAGGAAATACTGGATGGATTGGACGGACTCATTCTTATCAATTTTTATGCCCATTCAAGCTGTGAATATTTCGGCTTGTATGGTCATGAAAAAATATCATCACAACGTCAATATTGATAGGATCTCATCAAATACACATTCAATCGTAAACTCAAATCATGAAGTATAAACATTTTCAATATGCTTTTCTGTCATTCTTGGTTTGGTCGTTGAAGAGATCGGACGTGTTTTTCTGTTCTCTCGACGTCGCGCTCATTATAATTTGAACTGCGCGGACAAAGAACGCTCAGTTGCGACATGGACATTTACCGTTACGGACGTGTTTTTTAAGCGCTCTGAAAAAAGTTTTGACTTTTTTTACTATGAGTGAATCTTAGTTCAATGAAAGACTTTGACGAACACGGACGTGTTTTTGTGAGCTCTTACAAGTGCAAAAAATCAAATTTGCGCTCGACCTACGGATGGCGAATTTTAATACTCGGTAAAACTTATCATAAACCGTTCGAATATAGTTACGGCATTTCTTTTGCAATTTGTTTGAAGTTTTGGATTTTTTTCTTGTAAGTGGCCTGGACTATAACCGTACCTTGAATTATCATCCTGTTTTGGGTAGCAGCACCGAAGCAAATATTAACATAAAACTTCCAGTATCTTTCCGTTTCCGTCGGCTATTGTCATAATCTGTAATTAATAGTGAACAAATGTAATTATAGTGCAGGGTTTCGATATTATAATTATTGAGTACGAAATCTAGCAAATGAGTGTTTCCATTTAATGTACATTATCTGCATCCTTAAATCTTTTAGAATTATAGTATACAACGAAAAACCATAAGAATGGTCACCGTAGCGCAGTGCATATGGTATCCGCCTAGCGATCTTGAGGCCATAGGTTAATGGGAGCGTTCTTTCGATCTTCCTAAAATACACCACGTGCTCGCTCTACCCAGGCCACAATAATCCATGTATAGTCAAAGTGCGTTGACGATCCAAAGGGGCCCTGTACTTATTGTTCTATAGTTTGAAGGGAAAACATATCATCGAACTAAACCATTAAAACAGATCAATGATTGATGATTATAAAATCTAGATAACATCCAGAATAATTCGTACAGGAAAATCAATGAAAGAAAATTGTATAATATAAACAGATTATTTTTGTTTGAAAAGAGAACAAAGAGAATTCAAGTACACAAACATGTTAACATTTAGACAATCTACTAATGTGTGCATATTGTTTCATATAAAACTTTTTGAACACAATAGTTTGACGCTCGACCTTCTATGGCAAACATTTCCAAAGAGATTGGAGTGTTTTAAAACTGCCATTGATCAACTTAGATTGTCCATTAGAATTGAAAACAAACAGCTCCACGAGATATTCTGTTCCGCTCTCGAGCCCAATTATATCTGCACGCAGTTTAGGGTCCAGGGAAGTCCCGTTTTTAGTTTAAATCGTCCCTACATCCATCTTGGACAGAACGGTATTGCAGCTAAAATTTTTGCTACATTCCACATATATATTGCGGTAGCCATTTCTTTATCACCAAAGCGTGTGTCAATATTTCATCTGTGACGTACCATATAAGGGTCTGTTTGCGCTAATTTTAACAATCAAGGATGGGCTAAATTTAGTTATTTAAGGGTTGTTTATTGTCATAGTCTGCTTTAAATCTCAAGCTGATAATTGTGTTTTAGTAGTTTACAATGTCATTTATTTTCAACCAGCACAATAATGAAACAGTGCTTCAGAACACGAATTATTGTATTGGTGTTTATTTTCAAAACACCCCAACTTCAACTGATACACGTTGTTTTAAAATAATTGCGAATTAAATATAGTTTACGTGCAGAATGAGCGTTTGTTGTAACTATCGCTTGTCATACAGTATGCATTATTTTGTACATTACAGACAATTAGTGTGGTATGTCGAACTGCGCCTTTCAAGGTCTAATTTGGCAACGAGTACGCAGGATGGCGGCGGGTTTTAGTGACTGACAGCCGATGGCTATTGTCACACCCTGGACAATAACCCTTGACAATACCTAGTACCCTCGACGGCGATTTATATACCAGATATATTGCTCATTTGTAGCGTCGGAGTTGAAAGTATAATGAAGATGTTATAAATATAGTTTAAAATAAGCTACTCACATTTTACAACGATATACTATTTTATAACTCTCATAAGTGTTTCGAATATTACGACACCGTTATATACTATATATTTAAATAATAAACATAATAACACTTGAGTTGTTGATGTATAAACACATTATTCCGTAACACAGTAATCTCTATTAAATCATCACGTTGTCACTTGAATACTGTGTGGTACTACCATTACATAATTATGGTATAAGCGTCAGATACGCATTGGTTTAAGTCAATATATAAGATACGAGACGTCCAGTCGTTTGAAATATTTAAATATGATTGTATTATATAATTTATCTGCTCCAGTTAATCGAACTACTTTTATAAACAGTCTCGAATCAGTTGCTTGGGAAGAAATAGTTATTCTTGTTTTTTCGAGAGATATTTGGATTGTACCGATGCTAGGGATCGATCCCTTGTCCAGGTGATCGCTATGCCAACTCAACTTAACTCATCTCAACTCAGTTTATTAAGTAAATAAAGGCCGTTGGCCCAACATACACAGTATTTGATATAAAATATAACACATGTCTGTAGTTGCGAACACATCATCTTAATACTAAAATATGTCAACATATTATATAGTGTTAATGTTACATTAAAAATATATCAGCCTATTCATTTTTGTTCAAAAGATTATACACATCATCCTAATACTAAACTATGTCAACATATTACATTGTGTTAATGTTACTTTAAAAATATATCAGCTTATTTTGTTCAAAAGATGATACACATACAAACACAATTTCAATAGTGTGTCATTATCTGTTTTGCTCTTCAGATTATAAAAGTCATGTACAGAATCTCCACCCATATACCAGTTATATAGAAATTCTCTACGGACAACGTCATATTTACTACATTGAAAAAACGCATGGTATTTACAATCAATTATAGATAAATGTTTCTCGATAAAACAAAAATTACAAATTCTCAAATTATAGTCAAGATGCAACTGCCTACCAATATAAATAGTTAATTTGTGATTGGAGCATCTAAACTTGGCAAAGCTATCTGATATTTTAGCGGAATTTCCAACTGCAGATATCTTTCGGTGTTAAGTAGAGATTAATAATTCTTATATTGGTTACCTCTAGATGCATTGTTTTTGTCACCGTGCCAATTTTGTGTGACGCAATCAATTATACGCTGACGAAAATTACACACTAATAAGTCTACGTTGCCAATATCCTGAGAGATCCAGACGAATCCGAAACCATATCTAAATATTAAAGATTTTACATGTGTTGCCCAGCAAGTACGCCCGGCGTTATCTATTGGAATTAACATATTATAGCATTGTTTAGGAAATCTGTTATAAAGCATCTTTAACAGTTTACACCAATATTTAATGCAATTAACAAAATATGTAACAGATAAGGGTAGTCGGCCACGTTCGCCAAGGGCGATACATGTATTAGTATTTTTCCTTACATGCAAAATGCGTTTACACAATTTATTTTGGACAGTTTCAATGGAATTTACATATTCATATCCCCATATCTGTGAGCCATAACACAATATTGGTTTTACCATGCTATCAAAAAGTAAAAAGAGTTCTTTCATAGGGAAGTTTCGAAATGTCCCTTTATAACTATACATTGAGAATATTGCTTTTTGAGCTTGTGAACTTAGTTTTTTTTGCGCCGCGTTCCGAGATAATTTGGGTGTAAACAATAATCCCATGCATTTATAAGCGGAAGTGGTATTTAATTTTGTACCCCGATATGTCCAGCGCTCGTAATTTCTCAAAGGTCCGCCATTTCTTAAAACAATAACTTCAGTTTTATCTAAATTTATCTCATTTCCCGTGTTAATGCAAATTTGATCAACAACGTTTAACTGTTGTTGAAGTTTAAAGGCCGTTTCCGCACAGCTAGCAATATTGTCTGCAAACATGAGACATAAAATGTCAGGTATTTCATTTGAAATAAAAATTCCGGACCCACATGTTTCACGTAGCATAACTGATAATTCATCTATAAATAGAGCAAATATGGAAGAACTGGTGTTGTCACCCTGACGGGTACCAATATTACATTGAAAAAACTCTGATATAGTAATTTGGCAATTGCTTCTATACTTCGCCGCAGAATTAGTGTCGGTTGTATTATGTACTTTAACGCAGGAAAAGAGAGAGCTATACATATTTTTTCATACGTCAATGAATTTATCTTTAATTCCCTTTTCGGTAAGTGCTTGTAACATTACATTGTGGTTTATTTTATCGAATGCCATTCTAAAGTCTATATATAAGCAATAGAATCTACCCCCCTTTTTTGACAAATATTTTTGAGCCATCGCTTGAAGGCAAAAACCATTATCTATAGCTGAATAGCCGGCCCGAAAACCTGCTTGAGATTCATCAAATTGATTGTTTCCTTCCGCCCATTCATATAATCGTTTATTTAATATACCGGCAAATATTTTGTACATTATATTAGTTAAAGAGATTCCACGGTAATTTCCAAGAATATGAGTAGGTCCAGATTTGTGTATTGGACATGTTATACCTTGACCCCAAGTTTTAGGAAAATAACCAGAATCAAAAATTAAATTAAAAAGTAATACTAAGAAGGGTGTTATATTGTTTAATGAATTTTTATAAAACTCAGCTGGTATTCCATCGATGCCACTGCTTTTATTATTTATTAAATTACGGATTTGAAATTCGTCTTCTTCGAGTGTAAAGGGCTCATTTAACGAAATCACATCATCGTTTATGGCATCTGTATTATTGTTTATAACAATGCACGGCGCTTGATCGCTGTATAATTCACTACGAAAGTACTCGTGCCATTCATTAGCCTCGATACTAGTAGTAATGTTTTGTTGCGGTTTAGCTTGCTTAATTTTTTTCCACAAGAAAATCGGATTTTTTCGATTCTGGCGTAATTCCGCTCTATTTTTTCTTTGTTACTCAAACATTTTAGCATTGCAATAATTTTTAAATATATTTCTGCGATCCTTATACTCATTTAGATGAGATGGTAAATTTGAGCTCGAAATTATCGTAAATATGTGTATTTTTGTTTCTTAAGATTATCACATTGTTCATCCCACCAAAGTGGCTGTAATGATCGTTTGTAGTTAGGTAATAAAGGCATATTTTTGCCCGCCTCATGGTATACAGCGTTAATTTTGTCAATCGCCGCTTCAATATTTGTAGTACTGAGATTCATTATGATATTACAATTTTCATTAAAGAGCGTATTTATATTAACGCGAAAGACATCAGCAAATCTTTCTTGCCATTTGTATTTATTTACGCGCGAAACTTCTTTATTATTACCAAAATCATTGCTGTTGTTATTTATGTGTTCCAAGTTTATTCGAAAGTTAATTGGAAAATGATCAGATTCTGAGCGGTCAAGTACTTTGAAGTCAATAATTCTCGAAAATAATTCTGATGAAGCAATCATGTAATCCACAACACTTGCCCCTTCGTTTGAAAAACATGTGAAAAGGTCTTCCTTATCGTTCGCGAATCTTCCATTTAGAATATGTACATCAAACACACAGCATAAATTGACTAACGATTTTCCAAAATTATTTCCCCTTAAGTTATCTCTATTCGCGCGTTGCATATCAAAATCACTGCCTTCATAATCTATGTCTCCAAATATATTATATAAATCATCGCAAGGTATAAAATCTAAGTAATCTTGCGTTCTAGAATTTTAGTCTCCTGATAAGAAAAATAGAGCATCGGGATATGTAAATTTAAGCTGTTCTAAGTTAGAAAACATACAATTTATACCATTCTTCTCATCTGTTAGGTTATATATTGATGACCCTTCTGGAGAGATATAAGTGTAATACATAATGACAACTTTTGACTATAACAATTTAGAAAATTTACAGTACAACACAACACAATCATTAAAGTGAGTATTAATACGTGAGATTATATTTAACTTCTGTAAATGGTTAGAAATAAAAACACATATGCCTCCAGTGTTTCGTATACTGTTTGGATTTGACTCTCTAACATGATCATAACATGTGTAGGATTCTAAGAATGAATTAAATTCACCACAACAGTTTCCCCAAGTTTCACATAGACTAACAATATAAAATGAAGATAAATAAGTTTTAAATTCTAGAGTGGTTATGTGTTTACGTAAGCCTGCAATATTCCAGCTAGCGATATTTATATCGAGCAATTTCCTCGTGCTGTCATTGTTTGTTGGGTTACGGCCAAATTCCTAGTCCATGAATGAAGTGTCGGATCGTACGTCATCCTCGTGAGAGCTTATATCGTCTCTGGTTGGCGGATTCCCATCATTGGGCGGGATGCGTTCACTTACGTCATCATTCACGTGGTTGATCCTGTTGTTACCATCCAATCGATGATCTGCATCATTATTGTTGTCTGGGTGACCACGTGGTATCCCACGTGCAGGACGTTGTCGAGTTGTAGGTCACCGGGTACCAATGGGAACAATTGACTGTGTAATGTCGTTGTATTTGTACACTTGGTCATTCACAATTAATTTATCATAACCTATTACGGCATAGTTATCATTTCTTCTCTCTTGTACCATACGCTCTCCAAAAGTTTGTCTATGTTTACGTACTTTGCCGCTGAAGTCCTGTTGAACAGAGTGTGACCGATTATGTTGTAACTGCCTGTTCGCCCGTCCTAAAATCAGTTCACAGTCCCTGAACCGTGTAAACCGTACCATGATTGTACATTTGCTTGGGTCCCGAGATTTTATGCGATGTGCACGATCGATTTCGAACGTATCTGCTTCGTCCCCAAAATTCAATTTATCTTTTAGAAATGAGCGTACTTTTCTTTCCGAAACATCCCAGTTTTCATTTATATGCCCGTCTATACCGTTAAAGCGAAGATTGTTTCGTCGGGATTGATTTCCAATCTGATCCTACTTATTCTTCATTTGTGACACTTCCTCCCGTAGTAATAAGTTATCACTCCTAAGCCGGTCATTGTCTTGCTTTAATTCGCCGATGGTTGAAAAAATTGAGTCAATCTTAGTATTTATACCGCCGATTTCTGTGACTAAGCGTTCCTTTTGTTTATCAAGGTCGATTTTCATATTTCTTAGAAAAGTAAACATTTCAGAATCATTACTGGAATCAATGGTTGACCTACTTTGGTTGTTTTGAGTAGTCCCGCTGTTGGCGATGGCGACGGTTGAGAAAAGGCATAAGATGACATTGTCCGCTGCCTCGTCACCACGCCGTCTAATGTATCGTGTCGAGGGGTTGTGGCTTTAGAGAGACCTTCACAGGTCCGTGAGTCTAGAGGCTGCATTTTGTTACGTGCCGGGTCCTGTCTGGGCGGACCAGGATTTCTCTCCACATCGCCACACAGAATTATCAAGATAGCCATGCACGTGCTCAGGCGCCAAATGTTAGAAATATACTTTTTAACTCCTTTAGACAAAATAAGCACCTTTACACATTTGGCACGTCGTTGTTTAACCACAAAACATCCAATTCTCACACGCCAAGTAGTAATATCCACTCCCATTTTATTGAATATTGAACAAATCGACAAGATTATACACGTGCAAAAAACACATCCATCTTATTCAAGGGACGCAACTACTAGTGGCTAGCTCTTCATGGCTACGTGACCTGACATACATTAAAAGTAAGGCTGTAGACAAGGTAGAAAGTATGTCAAGTTCATGTAATAAACTATGTTTGTCAGCAATTAATTCACATAATGGTACCTATAGCCAATCGTACGTACTGGAATAACTAAAGTTACTCTTTGTTTAGTATCGAAACAACAACTTATAATACGCATCCACGCAAATGGTTGTTAACTGCTTATCAATATCTTAATTTATGACTGATATTATATTTACCGCGCTTTTTGCATGTACAATTATGTTGCTGCAATGCTCTGCGTAATCCTAAGTGTCAGATTCTATACCAAGAACACTTAACCCGGACAGGTCTATACAAACACAGGAAATTGATAGCTTTCACAATTGTTTTAAATCGTTAAGTGCCTATTTGAATGATGCTTATAGAGTAATTCATCGGACGTTCACGATACTTCTTACACTATGATTTGCGGTGACTGTCTAGATGAAACATTTGACCGACGATGCGGAATTATAATCGTCAAGTTTCGGTTTGCTATCTTAAAATATTGTACAAAAATGGAATACAATAGTTACAAATAATGCTAACCGTCGGATGACTCATTTCTACAGAAATTCCCTTATTTGGAATTGCGCAGTGTCAGAGTGTCGTTAAATATATAATTGCAATAAATTGTAAATGAGTAAGAGGTGATGTGATGTCCATTTGCATTGGTCCGCCTTCCGGTCATATACATGTGTATATGAAAAGACAAACACGCGATAATTAGTCTTCATGTTTCATATATAGAGTTTAGTTATGCATGCAATTTAACATTTGCCCAAGCAACGTGTAAAAACTATATAAACAAATCATCGAAGAAGCACAAACATTTCATTTTTATAACTTTAATTGGGCATCGAAAAGTTCAGTTATTGACTTATAAGCTGAGTTGTATTTTGCACAGGTGGTTAGCGTGTGGCTATGATATAAATTAATGAATTAAATCTCCAGTGGTAAAGACAGTTGCATTGGACCAATGAAATCACTGGTGTGTTTAAAATGTCATTTAGTTGAAATGTATGTAAACAAAGGTTTCAAACGGTGCTGGACAGTTAGTTTTGATGCATAATGTAACGGCAAGCACGGTAATAATGTTTGTTACATACGTTTTATTGAATTATGGTATCGAGATTCGTGAACTTTGCAGGGAAAATGCCCTTTACTCCGTGAAAAGTTCAGTCTTAAATACTGCCTGATCAGTGTCAACTAGGTCATGCGTGTTGTGTATCGTGTTATTTCTTAAAAGTTGACCCAGCATTTCTAAAAATATTGCAAGACATATACATTTCCAGAAAGCAAATTCATTTCTGCGTTGAATAAGACCGTGATCGTGAAAATCGCTGCACAATTGATGAAGTTATGACTGTTCAAAACGATGCACCCCGTTTTCGGATGATTTTGAGTTGCATACCTTGTTATATATATATTTGATAGTGAATTTTTTTTTCAGAAAAGTTAATTTTTCGTTATAATATGATTATTTATCATTCAAAATAGCCACACGCTAACCACCTGTGGTATTTTGTAGTCAAGACCTATTACTACAGGGCCAGTATGAAAACTTAATGTTATCCTGTTCGGTTAATATCAAAGCTTAACCACTTATTTGTTACGTCACAACGTTATAAGTCGAAATTAAGACATACAATCACGCATCACATGTCATTCTTTTGATTATACGTGTTTTATGCATGTATCGACATTTCAGATCGATTGTAGAAGACATTTAATACACCGCTCAGATTTTTTATTCACACAAAACTGCATTTAACGTATTGCCAAACTACAACTAGTTTTGTGTTTGACCTTACATTTAAAAAAGGAGAATTTAGTTACAGAAGCCAAATAACACTTAAGCCGAAAAAAAATAATGAAGTGTAGCACTATGTTTTATCAATTTAATTTCCATCTTTCGTCTATCGAGGCGTTGATAGCAATTATGATTTTTAAGACATTAAAGTGCTGTGGTCATAGGCGACCAGGCGAAGAAATAAATGGTAATATTGTAAAAGTCAAGTTTTGTGCATATAGGCAACCAGGCGAAGATAGCATTAGTTATACTTTAAAGCGCCAAGTGCATTGTCTTGCGACCAGGCGTTGAGATCAATAAAATATATTTTAAGAACCAAGTACAGTGGCCATAGTCAAACTAGTATATAGAATATCGATGTTTTTAATGAGCAAACACTGTAGCAAAAGGCGACCCGGCGCGATGATCAATTGTGATATTTAAAGAACAAAGTACTGTGGCCATAGGCGCCACCGTGTGGGGAACATTTTGGGTATTTATATATCTTATTACGGTGATCATTGCCAACAAGTCGTTGATATGAATGGTGATGTTTTATTGTAGTATTGATTAAGTAATATAATATATATATACTGAGATTTAGTGTGACACTCACTCACCGATAATCATCTATACGACACAAAAGTATAGGTGATCTAGAAGGGAATATATTTTCGTTACTAAATGAAAGTTGAACAAATATAAACATATCCAAAAATACAATATAATTCCTTATAATTGTAACTGGAAATAAATATGAAGTATGGCAATTAAATCTCGGCATTGCTATCTAGCGGCATAATACAATATTAGAAACACACCACAATACGTGTGCAAAAATGGGGTCATATGAAAACAAAACTATCGATAACAATTTACATGGCCTGTCCATTTACAAAACCTAAAAGCATTACTCTAAAAAAAAGCGTATTTAACATAGTGTATTACGCATTAGTATTGCGCTACTCAAATGCAAGTCGGATTATTTCTCCAAGAATGGCGACAGTCGTTATAATCTTGGTATATAAGTAGAAGTTTAAATTTTGACAAGGAAGGCCACCTTAGATAATACTTATGTTAGTTTTGATTTTTATTTGTTTTGATAATATGACAATACTAATTTAAGGTCATTTTTGTTTCCAATTACATCCATAGTACATTGATTAACCGTGTTTCATTTAATTTCATTTCTTATCTTCCTTATTCCAGTAATAGTTTATGATGTGAACAATTGAACCTTAACACTCTATCCTTATCATGTTCAGTCATGTGCAAATATCTCTCACACTCTTAGTAATACAGCCCAATGTAAACATATATATGTTATACGTGTGCAAATACACTTTACATCATCAATAGTTAAATCAACGATGTTGTACATATATGACAATACTAAATCATGGAGAATTCGCTAAAGTGTATTTCACAAATAGTCGTATGTGACAAAGTGTCATTGAATTGAATAAAAATGGATAAAAAATTGAGCCTGAGTTCTTATTTTATTTATATAATAAGTATTGAGTGATACTTTTTTCTTAACTTCTCCATATATTGCTGATATAGCATTTTGTGGACGGATACCAATTTAGAAATATTAATAAAATTTTTGATACAAGGACTAGGATGAAACCCTCATGGCACCGTACCTTAGCCAAAATATGCACAATCCATTAGTCAACAAGAGAAAGTTTACCAGTTTCACTAAATACGATTTTGAGAATAAAAACTATTGAGTGAAAACAACGCTCTAGATGCATGTTGATTTATCCTTATTTAGCCCTAACGAAACTACACATTACTTAAAATGTAACACGGCGATAGTTTAAGTTATTTACTACTTTGACTGATTATTAAATCGTTAATCAATTGACGTTGAAGCCCTGTAGATAAGTTAAACATAAGTACAGTATCGTCTGGAAACAACATAATACAAGGTTTCAGATTTACAAAAAAGTTCACAGTCTATGCCTTCATAATCGAGTAATTATATATATCCTTCATACGCATAACCCATACAAATAGAGATGGGAACTTGCTCTGATATACCCCAATATAATCATCTCCACAAAATTATGTTTTACCTTTTCACATTATTCTGGGTTTCTTTACTTCAAATCGATGCCATGTTTGCTTTGACGCATGCTATAACGCTACTCTATATATACTGTGTATTTTTTACAACTTTGGATGAGCAAGTTTTTATTTAATGTCATCTCTTGTTCAAATACATAATACCTTTTTGCAATATGCAAAAGCAACACCAGATGTTTCTTGTCCTGATAACCTACTTTATTTATTAAAGCATTTAGACCAAATATTTATATAATATATTGTACAGTTTAAATTTCGAAATCCAATCTTAAAGGGACCGTCAACCAGATTGACGAAAAAACAAGTTCTAAAATACCGTATTTTTTACAATTATTAGTTTATATTGACTTGACAAAGTTGCTAAGTTTTAATAACATTTTACTGGGTATGTGTACCAGGTAACTACCAGTTAACTATAAATAACGCGAGTAGATTGATCATCATCGTCACGTGGTAAACGCAGGAATGCAAATTTTGCATGCGTAGTTAATTGTATATATTTTATTTATAAAATGACCAATCTACTTGCGTTATTTATAGCGTGTATATCGTTATGTCACATATTTCCGCGATGTACTTTCGATTTCACATCGTGAAACTTTATTACCGAATATACTGAAAATATGAGCTTTTTTCAAGCAATGTAATATACCAGTCGTGACATTTTAATCAATATAAGCTAATCATTGTAAAATAATACGGTATTTAAGTACTTTTCTTTTTTAGTCAATCTGGTTGACGGTCCCTTTAAGATCATTCAGGACGTTGCATGTTTGCAACCACTTACGAAATCTTTGTCTAATTTAATTGTAAATATTTTATAAAATTTATATTGACAATTATAATACAAATAATAATGACACAAATGGGATTATCGTTGCTTTTGCCATAGTTATCACTCCGACCTTTCACATCGCATAGTTTGATTTTTTGTGTGCTTATGTGCTTATAAAGTACCGAGTGATCAATCATCGACCAATCATATAGAATATATTTTTCTAAGTGTAATTCTTCGGCAGCTGTTGACGTTATTTTTGTAACAAGTTTACGATTTTATATAATGAAGGTACAGACCACGTAGTCGAGCTAATAAATGTTTACAAGAAATAAAAACAATCAGGTACTAACAGATCAAGGGAAGCACTATTTTCCTTATTCAAACTCGAATCGCTCAGAATACTTCTTCGATAACTAATAAGTAAGAGTTTATAAAAATTAACATTGAAAATACAACGATCGAGAGGTAATTAGCTAAAAAGATGATAATAAACACAATTCTTAGAATTTGAAACAGGAAATGAGGCATAAAGACGGTATCCGGTTGACTCTTGAAAATATACGTTTCCGAAATCACTCACGTTCGCCATCAAACAAGCCTGACAACATATTGACAAACCATTGTTATAATCTTGTAAGACAGCTCATTTCTACCAGATCGTTCATGGGTGCAATGCACTGAAATAAATTATTGACGTGTATCACGATTTAGGTTGATAAATAGACATAACATTGTTAGTAACGCCAGAACAAAATGTAATGTTCTCATAATGTATACACTTCAAACGATAGCTTTGTTAATATTCGGATTTTATTTGAATTCATGCACATGCGCAGGTATGATTTCAACTTTCTTTATTGTTATTCGAACTTTTGTCATTTGTATAAGGATGAA
Source organism: Dreissena polymorpha (assembly GCF_020536995.1). Lineage (NCBI taxonomy): Eukaryota > Metazoa > Mollusca > Bivalvia > Myida > Dreissenidae > Dreissena > Dreissena polymorpha. The sequence continues at coordinate 125,201,266 of NC_068357.1, read as the reverse complement.
ATAGACGATAATATTAATTGTTCGCTGTTAATATGAATTATACTAAATAACATTTCAATTAGGCGGTTTTAACTATTATTCCAATATTTTTTTTTCATTTAATTACGTCAATACAATGCGTTTTAATATGTTTAAAATTTATTTTTAATGTCACTTAATAGAGAGATAGATTTAGTTATTCGCCTGCCTCTAAAGCGGCTCGTTAGATGGTATCCCGTGTTAGTGCGCGTTTATATCAAATAACAAAGATATATTATTGATTAAATTACGCTTGACAAACATCACCTCATTAAAAGCAGTCCCTTCGCTTAATGTTTTTTTTTATATTTGCTGTCTACATATTTGTTTTCAAGATTAAATGAGTGGCAAATTAAACCGATACTTATTTTATTTTAGCCAAACCGATTTAACTAATCTGTTGTCGCTTTTGGACAATATAATATTAAAGTGGTAGAACAGTTGTAGAAGTTTCATTTATTGAAGTGAACAGTTTCAACAAACAGTAATTGGTAGTACCTAATTAACTTTATTAGACTCACGACAGATGGGATACATTTTAATTGTATAGCTGCAATTTCCAGCTTGTTCGTTGTTACCGAAAGATCTTTCAATTTAGTTGTGGTTTTATGTTGTGTGGGGAGCCAGAGTATCCGGAGAAAAAAAGATCTTACATTGAACATTGAACAAATATTAAGCCTACTTATGTCATAAGTGTATTATCAGAATAAAAGTATCCAAAAGATCGCCAACGTTCATCTAGTACATTAAAAAGTTGTATCGAATAGTCTCAATATGTTCATGCATGTTTTAATGAATAACAACTTTGTTCTCCAACGCATACACATATCAGGTTATCGTCATTTATCTTATTGTCTAAAAACGCGTTTTATTGTGTCACGTAAAGAATATACAATAATGTGAAAGAAAACATATTGAGTTATTTCTTTTAGAAATATTATTTGGGACATTATAATATTTAGGTAGTTACTAAATTTTGAATAAATCATATGATGATAAAAACGTGACTATTTTTTATTTTATTTTTTAGAAATAGTTCCTCGCCTTAAGCAATTACTATCAATCATCAGTCGATTCCATATGTATGCATCAATTCCCGTGAGCACCTTTTCATTGGTTCTCTGCTCACGTGATACATTTTCATTGGTTATTTTGCACACGTGATCTGCAGACGTGGCAATCGATGTATGTCGCGTATGTAATATTTCAGTTTCTAAACAGAGCAGTTGACGGAGGGATAACACGTCAAGTCATGTAATCATTTGCAGAATAAGGTTTTTTATAATACTCATGCACAAACCAATTTATTAATGTAAAATTGTTGTATATGTGAAGAAATTCTCTGTACATGAGGAAGTTGAAACACACATTAAATTTGACTTGAATTAATCAATGCTTTTGTTGTACATTTCATCACACGTTATTATACGGATGAATTGACAATATTACAATCGGAACGACTTGCCATATTCGCCACATAATAAACTGCATTCACTCCGTTCACACGATTCACGTCATAGCGGAAAATTACGCAAAGCGTTGTTAATTGCACGATGCACCACTTGTTCAATCGACAAATCGTTTGTCCGGCGATCTTGAGCATTGATAAACCATTATGGGCCGCCATGATCTACAAAAGGTCCCAGGTCACAGGTGACACGAAATTAATCTATATTGAAATGCTTTCGGAAGAAGCCGGATGGGAAACTTAAGTGATCCTAGATCTAAACAGAAACTCACTCTTTTTTACAAAATGACTAACAGCCTACCTACGACTATATCTTTCTTACCTGTCAACACGAAACCAACGACCACTAGAATAACCAATTAATTTATATTCCCAGAGCTAGAACTGCGATCTACTTCAACTCTTTTATCTCATCTACAAACCGTGCGTACAAAAGACTTACCACCGGAAATCGAACGCAGCATCCATCTTCTCATTTTAAAAAGGTCTTCCATTATCAGCGTTCAAAATTCCAAAATATTATTATAATGGCAAACTTAAGTCCCAGATAATACATTCGCGAATACGTACACACTGCAGGGTGCTTTCAGATGGTCAATACAGTTAAAAACATAATACAATGCCCACTTTGCTCCTATGGCGAAGACGAAACAGCAAGCCACTTTTTTTAAACTTAACATTGAACTCCACCGTTCGAGTGCGTCTTTTGAACTCTAGAACTTTTGCATGCCCTCAACAGAGTTATTGCTCATTGGAAATATCTTCTTCCTAAGGATAACAACTGCAATATTTTTGCAGCAGTACATACCTGAATTTATAAATCTTAACGCTTCGATGGGACGCATTCAGAACCAAGTCCCTCATATATATAATCCTCACGTGTTCTCAAGCTCCATCTAAGTCTAGTTCCAACCTCGTTCTGCCACTCTAGCTCCGCTTCCATTTCTCTATCTCTTTACCACCATATCTCTGTATGCACGTTCTTCCTACCACAACCACTCTTTGATATCCTCTAATGCAAAGTCATTCTGATCTAGTAAATCTTTTATTAATGCTCGTGGAAAGACTTACAATAAACTTAGTAGAACTTCCAGGTCAATCCACAAATTACTGTGCACGGAATTCATGTAAATGCAAACTGAAATTCATATGTTTAAACTTATTTAATATGATACCTTTAGATGACTAGTTCCAAAAATATTTTTCGGTTTAAATAAGAAACAGGGAATTGGTTCCTTTTTCCGTATTCGTAAATTAATTATTGAATCTTACAACTTTAGGTTGTGTTTGATTTTTAAATGAATATATAAGAATATTAACATTTTCTAACGCTTTTTATTGGCTCCGATTAAATAGGGCACAGTCTATTTTAAAATGTATTTTACTGCGAATCTTCAACATGCTCATTCAAGTTCATTTCAAAATATTGTATCACTTGCCCTTACAGAGTGTGGTGGGGTCTTGACAGATCCATTTGGCGTCATCACGAGTCCCAACTTTCCGTCGCATTACAGTAACGATGTTGAATGTACATGGATCATCAACGCACCAGAGGGCTATCAGATCAATGTGAATACTTACCATTTTAATTATTGTTAAATCAACCAGCAACACGTATACGTTTTTTTTATATATGTGGGACATTTAATTAAAAAATTGAATTATGTTATCATAATATATGACATCTTAAATTAATGTAATATTATTCATTTTTATTAAAATTAAAAGGTAATAAAAAATAAGACGTCATCCAAGCTACAATATGTTTTACACGGCCACAGTTTCACTACAATAAAGCCACAATCAATTACTTTTATTTTGTGTTTGAGGTGAACTTTACAGACTTTGCACTGGAGGACAACTCCAATTGCAATTATGACTACCTGGAACTCTTCAACGGGCGTTCCGCTTCTTCTTCGTCAATCGGAAAGTTCTGCGGGACAGTCCCACCTAGAGGATTCACGTCGCAATCAAACAATGCCCGTATTGTCTTCTTCACAGACTCCGGCGTTAGTGCGAGGGGCTTCAATTTGTCGTACACATTCTCCTTAAAAGGTAGGATGCATTATGATAATGATCTGTTTTGCATGTCGATTTAAACTATGTTCGAAATCAAAATCTGCACCTTTCAGATCATTATAACCTCTCGACTTTTTCTTTCATACATTTTTTTTTTAAATATTCGTCTCTAAAAAATTTAATGCACATATCCGTTACATCGCGGTTCGCGAGATCCACGGATCACGATGACAATATTACTTTTAAGGTGATTATTGTAGTTAAATGTTCAAAAGCATATTTGGCCATCTCAAACACGTTTATCTACCATTTTGATGCATCAAGTGTTAAATCCATATTTTTCTAAATTATGCAAAATGTATAGTATTCCAAGAAGGATTTTGTCAAACGCAAACTATTGAAATTTTGAAATCCGAAACGCTTTCTGAATTTGGTTAATGTGACGTTAATAAAGTCTATCTACAAATAACAGCTCTCCGGAATAATGTGTCTTGATAAGAAGCAGGCGGAAATCATGCTTCTTCATATTGCATTGCACAAACGTTTTATGTGTGCTGCGTCGATGCAGTAGCGTGTATCCCCGTACATATCTTCGATGTTGTTATATTTTCAGCCTTCAGAGGCTGGTAGTGGTATTGTGTTTTTTATTATTTTTAGAAAACTTTTTTAAGACCTTTCTTATACTTACTGTTTTGGCAATCGGTTACTTGCCTTAAATAAAGGACCTACTAATTGTTTATAATAAGAATTCAATACTACTCTAGCAGCTGGAGTTTCACTTCTTTATATTGCATTGCACAACAGTTTGATGTGTTCGGCGTCGATGCAGTAGCGTGTATCCCCGTACATATCTTCGATGTTGTTTTATTTTCAGCCTTCAGAGGCTGGTAGTGGTATTGTTTTTTTTTGTTTTTTTTAGAAACCTTGTTTAAGACCTTTCTTATACTTACTGTTTTGGCAATCGGTCACTTGCCTTTAATAAAGGACCTACTAATTGTTTATAATAATAATTCAATACTACTCCAGCAGCTGGAGTTTCACTTCTTTATATTGCATTGCACAACAGTTTGATGTGTGCTGCGTGGATGCAGTAGGGTGTATCCCCGTACACATCTTCGATGTTGTTTTATTTTCAGCCTTCAGAGGCTGGTAGTGGTGTTGTATTTTTATTATTTTTAGAAACCTTGTTTAAGACCTTTCTTATACTACTGTTTTGGCAATCGGTCACTTGCCTTAAATAAAGGACCTACTAATTGTTTATAATAATAATTCAATACTACTCCAGCAGCTGGAGTTTCACTTCTTTATATTTCATGTACAACGTCTCATTACCGCGCGAAAAGTGTGGGCTATAATAATTGAATACCGAATAAAATTACAATTTGCATTGCATGTTTTTAGAATATGGCCAACTTTATCTCTAAATTAAATCACATTTACATATATATGTATGCTGTCACTATTGCTACAATGGTCGAGACAATTATTTGGACAAATACCTACCGTATTTCGTTCAAAGTGTGCTTTAAATACTACTTATTGCTAATAAACATATTATAAAATTGAATGCCTGTCCTTAACAATGAGTCCGTGTACGCATACTATATTTGTTATTCGGCACTTAATATTTCGTGCATGCTCTTAAGTTAGTTTATTAAAATGATTCGAGTTGAAATTACAAACTGATTGCTTAATTGTTATGTTCGTTTCGTTTAGTTGCGACAGTTTAGTGTAAAACTCCGAGATGTATGGTATGGTACTTGCTGCTTTCATTATACCGTGTTTTAATTTATCAATGTAAACCTTTTCCTATTTTCTTAAATATACAGAGCTTTATAGTTGTGTAATCCAATTCTGAAAATAAAAATAATCTACAAATACGTTCGTCGCTATTGCACGGACTTTAAGCTGTTAAATTGTGTCGTCGTTTTTACGTTGAATAATGCTTTGCAGGTTCTTTTCTTAGGGAACATGTTTTATTCAAATAACACATTTTTTCTAAATGTCCTTGCTTTATATTTACATGGTCAGGGTTATTGATACTGAGTGATAAGCTTGTAATATATATAAACTGACATGAGTGACCTTTGATCAAACATTTACCCAAGGGCGCCCATCCCTACGTTTTCTATTGTTGATTTTTACTTATTATTTAATAAAAATACTTATGCCATCAATTTGTATTTAAACCATGAAATATACATTCGTAATAACCATTCCGAATCGTAACCAAACCTTACGGACATGGTTTAAAAGGATGATGAACACGCCCGAAAATTATTTGGTATAAAATACTTATGATAAATTTATATATATCAGTAAATCGATGTTTCAATTATATATGGCATTATAGTGTCGATTCTTTCTTTACACGTATGAGTTCTTTGATAAATTTAGGATCATAAAACATATATTTACAGGTAGCATTTATATGGGCTGTTATCCAGATAGCGGCAACCGAATACTTGCAGAATATGAACACTTGTCTGATTCGAACTCACCAGCCGAGTGTTCAAAAAACTGCAGCAACTACAAGTTTTTCGGAGTGGAGGTTTGTTGTGGATTAAATGTAGCACTTGCATAGAGCAGACATTAACTCAACACAATGGTATCAAAAGATAAAAATAAAACCAATTGGTTATGACAATTAACTATATTAGGCTTAATCCCTATGTGTTCCCTATTTCTTGTACATTTGGTGTTTAACCTTTGTATTATTATTGTGATTGTATAAAGTTGAACGTACGCGTATTTCACCTTTATAATGTCTTCAATTTGAAGATTGGCCGAAATATGTTATCAAAGCATGCATACATTTAGTAAACAAACAACGAAACAGTTATGATACTTTAGAACTGTTAGATATTAAGACAATCTTATATTGCTTATTCGTAAACAACGGTAATGCTATCAATATATGTTATTTTTGTTTGCAATAAGTCGTGGAAGTTTTGCCGCTGTGGAAATACGCTTAATTATGCAACCCAAACACTAGAGTCAGAGTGTAGAAATGATTGTCCGGGCAATAGAAAAGTTAAATGTGGCGCTGATTGGAGGATGAACCTCTACAGACATTGGGGTAAATGTAGCGATTTTAAAAATATTTGTAGTACATAATACGTGTTTAATCACGTAAACATTATGCAAATGATTAAATGCCTGTCGACTAATAAGTCATTTTCGTTACGAATATAACACGTTTTACTTGTATTTCTGATTTAGACAGTTTTACATGGTTTAACAGTTGTTATATTTGGGATGATTCCCAGTTTGCATGGTCAACAGGCATGTTCGCGACGTTGAAATAGATATAATGCTACATTTATATATACTGTGTTTTATATGTAGAGCTAAAGACAGTTTGCTCAAACCGGCCGTGACAGTCTTCAACAGGCTCTTGCAATGTTTTGTATATTCTCGGTATAAATTTAAGAGGCAATTATTGATACATCTTTATTTTAATCTAATTGCAGTTAATTTACAAAAAAGCACAATGATTCACCATAGTATATTTGATTTACTTAATGTGGAAATCAACTAATCCCCATATACAAACAACATGTATGCCACTATATTACATCATGTATCTAGCAACACAAGTTTTGAATTAGGTGAACAAAATCAATTGGTGTTAAATGGTCTAAAAATGCCGCTTTTTAAATGGGCCTTATTGAAGAATACTTTCATGATGAACTATTTACTTAAAACGCGACCGTTGTGAAGAAAACGCTTACACACGCAAAATACAAATAGTTTGCACCAGGTTCGGGGATAACCAATATTTACATGTTGGTATATTGTGATTGAATGATGCAGCGACAAGCGAGAACGTACTGTAACGCTGATTGGTAATTGCACGTATCCTTATGCTAACCTCGCATTTTATTGACATGTTACTGCTCCGGTAATTTTATATAACATGCGCGTAGTCAACATTCTTAAATACTATACGTATCCATTATCATTCTGTACTGTATGAATACATTTTGGTCACTCAAACTCTGCGAAAAAATAGACGTTTTTACTGTTTGTCGCAACACCAAATTAATTAATATTCTTAAAGACTTAATACCATATACACAAATTCTTAAGTTAAATAATATAAAATTCAGATACAAAAACCTTAAACCAACATGGAAATAATTGACATCTGTTGACTCATTTTCGTAGTACAATCTATGTATTGCAAAATCGCTCAGTTGTAATCATTGTGTATCCTATATGGAATGACAAATTTAATGAGGAGTGATCATCAAAACAAAATTTGTTTTTGTGGTTTCGATTTAATATATAAGACAATATGCAAACATTGCGTTGTATACGCTCATCTTTCAATAATTTCCATTCAGGTAAATAGACCATTTATATATAAAAATAATTTCCATACACACGGAGTAATCGAGTTGTCGGTTGTGATATAATAGTTACACAGTCAGTAACTGATGGTGTAAGGGATATACACCCTCAGTACTTTCATACCATACTCGAGCTTTGAAATCCATTTTGCAGTTATTGTAACGTAAGAAACAATATACACATGTACTTACTATCAAATCATGAATACACCACAATTTTTCTATGTCAGGCTGCCCACCCGGAAGTTATAGCGTGAACTGTTCTAAGCAATGTCATTGCCGTGTGAGTTCATGCGACGATGTTACGGGTGCATGTGGAAATGGTGGCTGTAAAGACGGATGGACAGGAAAAGCGTGTAATGAAAGTAAGTACTCAATTTATGGTAATTAAACAACACCATACACATGAATCAAACATCTCGTATAAGCAAATAACAAAGGTAGCGCCCACATATAATATTCTAGAATTCTGACAACATACTGACCATTTTATGTGTGTATAAGTGAAAACAAACAAATACAAAATGTTCAGCAGTATATGTATACGAATAAGATTAATAATTTGAGAATATTAATGAAATGCACATAAATAGTGATCATTTATATGAATTTACTGTATTTCGAAGACACACGTTACAAATACTAGCGTGCTTAATTGATACAATGTTATTGGAAGCAAGATTTTGACTTTAGGTATAACGTAATTTTGAAATTATATTTAATTGTAAAATAAAATACAAGCCACTCAGGTTATCTGAATATTCAGTTTTTTTTTGCAGGCTGCCCAACCGGAAGGTACAGCGTTAACTGTTCAAAGCTATGCCATTGTCGTTTGGGTCCATGTGACGGTGTTACGGGTGCATGTGGAAATGGTGGCTGTAAAGACGGATGGACAGGAAAAGCGTGTAATGAAAGTAAGTTTACAATTTCATTACATAAACAGCAGACACACGAAAGTAAAATACTGATCTCATATATGCAAATGGCATAAGGTAGCTTCGAAATATGACCCTAGATCTATAGACAACTGACTATATATTGAATCTTATTTCATCATCTCATGCAAAGATATGTATGAACACATATGTTATTTACAGTGATTTCGGGATTTATTTGGAAGGAGTAAAAGGCGGATAAATTGAAATCTCATGCACAGTTATAATTGTTATAAGATAATTGCACAGTACAGACCGTACACTAACAAAGATACGCTTGCTTAAGAAATATATTTCAAATCAAAAAACAATTTTGAAATTACGCAAAACACGGCACTTTAAAGTATTGGTTATTGTAAAACGACATACATTTAGCAAAAGTAACAACACATTTTTAATGATTTGTCTTATAAGATGCGATATGAATATGAAAACGCGGCGTTTACGCATGAATGAGACTATGTGTTTAATCCATGCTAAATTGGGGCTAGCTTCCCCTCTATATATCATTGCATCGACGATATAACCTGCTACCATCTTGATGATTATTGTCGCAATAATGAATGTGCATATTAATGGACGCAATTGTTCCGTTATGACAACAATGTATGTTACTGATTCAATAATAAATTGTCTGGAAATCTCTCGTGCTCCACGCAGTTTTGCATGTTTGTACAATCCGTTATTTTTCCTTACATTTTATTTTGTCATTCCATTTATCGACCGATGTTTCATGATTAAACGACATTATTATTCAGCAATTATCTCTTATTACAATCTGAATTTCAGAGAATTCTTCACTTTCACAAAAGTAAAATTATATTTCAACATAATTGTATTATTGCTTAACACAGTTGTTTAATTGGCTTGATCTTAGTGATAAACAGAGAACGTCTGCTTCCAAAGTTTGATATTTAACCATAACATCCAAGTACAATTTTAAATGCCCGTCATACGCAAAGATCGCATATTTTTATGTACAGGAAGTCTGCTGTACACAAATATATAAAAATTTAAGCATATTTCGTTCATTGACTTGATTATTTGTGTCTCAAAACACGTCTGTCAAGCTTATTGCCGTGATACAAAATGATTACTAATATTAGCTATAATGTTTAATATTTCAAATATATATGTTTACATTCATCACAGTTTTTGACACAATGCAATTATATATTTAACTGAATTGTGTCAGAAATGCCTAAGCTTACGAGACATTGTCATTTTTTCAATGATGTTTTATCTATTATTAATTGCTTTCGGACAGCTTTGAATTTATTAAGTCGATCAGAATTATCTATGTTCAGTAAACCATGACATTATTATGTGATTTTGATTTAATGTATATTAGCCTATATAAGCCTATTTTGTGCACAACAATTCCGCACAACTTTGTACATCACAGTCGACACCATCATGTCCGCAAATCAGGTTTTGTTAGTGTAATTCTCGATATTTACGCAAATGTCTCAAATGGCGATCCCCACGCAGATCCGTGACATCATCGCGGCCTCAGGATCCAATCATCGTGATAGCGATATAGCTTGACAGGCCATTTATGTAGTTTTATTTGCTGAAGCATAGTTTTGCTGTCTCAAACAAGTATTTACCAACCAATTTCTAGTTGCATAAGGCGTATATACATATGTTTAAAATGGTTAAAATAAGAAATAATTTCTTTTTTATACGCCCGTCTATGACGGGACGTATTATGGTATACCCCGCGTCCGTCCGTCCGTCCGTCCGTCTGTTAATGTCGTACGCTACGTCAAATATCCTTTGACAGATTTTCTTCAAATTTTAACACAATCTTAATATTGATAAACCCTGATCCCCTTTCGTTTTTGACGGAATTCTGAATTGTCGTTCCAGAGTTATGGGACTTTGTTCGTCAAAATTTCGTGATTTCATTGAATGTCCTACTGTAGCTTAAATATCCTTCGATGGATTTTTTTCAAATTTCAACACAATCTTAATATTGATAAACCCTGATCCCCTTTCGTTTTTGACGGAATTCTGAATTGTCGTTCCAGAGTTATGGGACTTTGTTCGTCAAAATTTCGTGATTTCATTGAATGTCCAACTGTAGCTCAAATATAACATTTTGTATTATACAAACAGATCACTGTTGTTATGGTTGTAGCAATGTTCGACTATGGTGTTTATGGTAGCATGTAACCTCTTAAGGTTGCCGTGGGGACCAGTATACATGTGCTGATGGGAACTGTGTGGAGGCAGTGATTAGGTGTGATGGCAGACCGCAGTGTGAAGATGGCTCAGATGAAGTCGGCTGTCGTAAGTTGAAATATCAACCATTTCTTACAGTGGTGTAGGTCGTAAAAGCAGTTACTGATTTTATTCATCATGTTTGTAAATCAGGTAATGGTAACATGAGGTAAAGTATTCTTCTTACACTTATTGGACAACCCAGTGTGCTAACCTTCTCAACATTGGAAATGTGTGGGTGGTTAATTTAAACATCTCACTGTACAAGCTCTGTACAAGTATAAGTTGTGTAGTTTTTAGCTCGACTATTATATATGAAATATATATAGTGGAGCTATCCTACTCACCCCGGCATCGGCGTTAGCGTTCCCGTTAGCGTTAGCGTGCAAATGTTAAAGTTTGTGTACCACCCCAAATATTTTCATTGTCCCTTGACATATTGCTTTAATATTTTGCATACTTCTTTACCAACATGACCCCAACCTATAAACAAGAGCAGATAACTGTATCAAGCATTTTGTAAGAATTATGGCCCTTTTTATACGCCCGTCTATGACGGGACGTATTATGGTATACCCCGCGTCCGTCCGTCCGTCCGTCCGTCCGTCTGTTAATGTCGTACGCTACGTCAAATATCCTTTGACAGATTTTCTTCAAATTTTAACACAATCTTAATATTGATAAACCCTGATCCCCTTTCGTTTTTGACGGAATTCTGAATTGTCGTTCCAGAGTTATGGGACTTTGTTCGTCAAAATTTCGTGATTTCATTGAATGTCCTACTGTAGCTTAAATATCCTTCGATGGATTTTTTTCAAATTTCAACACAATCTTAATATTGATAAACCCTGATCCCCTTTCGTTTTTGACGGAATTCTGAATTGTTGTTCCACAGTTATGGGACTTTGTTGAATGTCAAGGAGACGGCGCTCCATGCTCATGTACTTATAAAATAAACCATGTATTCAAATACAAATAAACTGAAGTAAAAAAATGATTCAAAGGTTTATTTATTACCTTACTACTTCATTGGCGAACGACGGGCGTATCATGCGCTCATGGCGCAGCTCTTTTTTTTTATAAAGCTGATCAAAATGAAAGTATAATAATATTTAGTGTATATATGTGGTTTGTGTTTGTTGCAGCTAAGGATTGTGGTCCCAACCTGTGGCAGTGTAGAGACCTGTCCTGTGTGCCTGCCAGCATGCGCTGTGATGGGCTGTCCCAGTGTGAGGATGGCACTGATGAACTCGAATGCAGGAAAGGTACCTGGAGTCTCTCATCAATCATGAATTTGTCAAAACTAGCCCAAAAACTGAAATGCTCATTATAATATCAATATTGTCTTGGATATTTTTGTATGAACAATGTAGAATATTTATCAAAAAGGATATTGCATGTTCATCTTAAATAAGTAGTAAAATGGGCCCAATAGTCTTTATGGAGGGTAAATTGCAATATTTTACATGATTTAGGACCAAACATGTTCTTGAGTTTTTAAGTTTTTACTAATAAAGTAACTATTGAAGTAAGAGTAAATAGAGGTTCATCTTGTAATTTATCATTATTTTGCTTGGACTATGTGCTTAAAGCTACTGAGGGTTTTAAAGTGATCTTTGCTTGAGTTAAATTAGTTATAAGTAAATAGTTTGATCAGGTTGGAAGTGCTCAGTGGTGTAGTGAATGAAGATTGCTACTTATGCCTGCTCCGCTGTACATTTCAATGCGTGCTCCTGTACATTTCAATGCGTGCTCCTGCACATTTCAATGCGTGCTCCTGTACATTTCAATGCGTGCTCCTGTACATTTCAATGCATGCTCCTGAACATTTCAATGCGTGCTCCTGTACATTTCAATGCGTGCTCCTGTACATTTCAATGCGTGCTCCTGTACATTTCAATGCGTGCTCCTGTACATATCAATGCGTGCTCCTGTACATTTCAATGCGTGCTCCTGTACATTTCAATGCGTGCTCCTGTACATTTCAATGCATGCTCAAATGCATATTTCACAATGGCAGCTTCACGGTTTATTTCAATACCAGGTCCAGTGTTCATTTCACAATGGCAGTGTCATTGCTTATTTTACAATGGCAGCTCCACTGTACATTTCACAATGCCAGCTTCACTGTTTATTACAATGCCAGCTTCACTATACATTTCACAATACCAGCTCCACTGAACATTTAACAATGCCAGCTCCACTGTTTTTTACGATGCCAATTCCGCTATTCATTTCACAATGCAATCTCCACTGCACATTTAACAATGCCAGCTCCACTGTACATTTCATGCTACCAAAGCCAGCTAACATGTACATGTCATGCTACCAATTTCAGTTCCACTGTTTATTTCAATTCCAGCTCCCTTGTATATTTCATGCTACCAATTCCAGTCCCGCTGTACATTTCATGCTGCCAAAGTCAGCTAACATGTACATGTCATGCTATTAATTTCAGTTCCACTGTTTATTTCAATTCCAGCTCCCTTGTATATTTCATGCTACCAATGCCAGTTCCACTGTACATTTCATGCTACCAAAGCCAGCTCTACTGTAAATTTCAATGCCAGCTCCCCTGCATATTTCAGCGTGCAGGTCAGATGAGTTCACATGCAGGTACGGCAACTGTGTGCAAGGCCGTATGCGCTGTGACGGTATACCGCAGTGTGAGGACCGCTCAGATGAGGAGGGCTGCAGTGAGTATTCACATCATGGAGTCGCATACTCATGCACCTTGCAGGGTTTTGTTATTCATAAAACTAGAAGTATTAAATAATTTTAGGTTATTTGTTACAATTTTGAAGCATATGAGGTAAGGTATGTCACTAAGTATATTTCTCTGCAGAAGATGACCCCCCAGTGGCTAACGCTGGTGTTGATATCACTGAGAGGTACAGGCCTAACCTGGAGATCACACTGAATGGCTCCCTTTCCACCGATGACAAGGCCATAGTGCGCTATGTGTGGAGCCAGCTGGGAGCGGATGGGGCCCTGCAAGAAGGGCCAGTGATTCGTGTGCGTGGGCTGAGGGTCGGTCAGTACGAGTTCTCTCTGTTGGTACAGGACGCCAGGGGGCAGACCAACACTGACCGTGTCAGGGTCAACATTGTTGGTCAGTATGAGATGACTACTCATGACTACAGATTTTTGTCATTGCTTTTTATAAATAATTTATCTAATTAAATTAAATAAATTACATAAATATAAAATTGTGTTGGGTCTATAACCACTTTTATATTTATATATTTTTAAGATTATTGAACAACTAATTGACAATTTTGCAGCAGTGATTGTTTTATGTATGTACACATTTTTGACTGACAGATGCATTTTGTCCCACCATATAGCCAAAGTGTTCTTTAAACAATAATAATAACATTTTGTATTATACAAACAGATCACTGTTGTTATGGTTGTAGCAATGTTCGACTATGGTGTTTATGGTAGCATGTAACCTCTTAAGGTTGCCGTGGGGACCAGTATACATGTGCTGATGGGAACTGTGTGGAGGCAGTGATGAGGTGTGATGGCAGACCGCAGTGTGAAGATGGCTCAGATGAAGTCGGCTGTCGTAAGTTGAAATATCAACCATTTCTTACAGTGGTGTAGGTCGTAAAAGCAGTTACTGATTTTATTCATCATGTTTGTAAATCAGGTAATGGTAACATGAGGTAAAGTATTCTTCTTACACTTATTGGACAACCCAGTGTGCTAACCTTCTCAACATTGGAAATGTGTGGGTGGTTAATTTAAACATCTCACTGTACAAGCTCTGTACAAGTATAAGTTGTGTAGTTTTTAGCTCGACTATTATATATGAAATATATATAGTGGAGCTATCCTACTCACCCCGGCATCGGCGTTAGCGTTCCCGTTAGCGTTAGCGTGCAAATGTTAAAGTTTGTGTACCACCCCAAATATTTTCATTGTCCCTTGACATATTGCTTTAATATTTTGCATACTTCTTTACCAACATGACCCCAACCTATAAACAAGAGCAGATAACTGTATCAAGCATTTTGTAAGAATTATGGCCCTTTTTATACGCCCGTCTATGACGGGACGTATTATGGTATACCCCGCGTCCGTCCGTCCGTCCGTCCGTCTGTTAATGTCGTACGCTACGTCAAATATCCTTTGACAGATTTTCTTCAAATTTTAACACAATCTTAATATTGATAAACCCTGATCCCCTTTCGTTTTTGACGGAATTCTGAATTGTCGTTCCAGAGTTATGGGACTTTGTTCGTCAAAATTTCGTGATTTCATTGAATGTCCTACTGTAGCTCAAATATCCTTCGATGGATTTTTTTCAAATTTCAACACAATCTTAATATTAATAAACCCTGATCCCCTTTCGTTTTTGACGGAATTCTGAATTGTCGTTCCAGAGTTATGGGACTTTGTTCGTCAAAATTTCGTGATTTCCATGCTCATGTACTTATAAAATAAACCATGTATTCAAATACAAATAAACTGAAGTAAAAAAATGATTCAAAGGGTTATTTATTACCTTACTACTTCATTGGCGAACGACGGGCGTATCATGCGCTCATGGCGCAGCTCTTTTTTTTAATCTGACACGCATTTCTTTTTTTTTGTTAATGTGATAATAACAATGTCTACCTACACATAAACGGGTGTAGCTAATTTCATGTAACAATATGTGTCCTGATAAAAAGCAGGCGAGCATTATGCATCATGTTCAAAGGCGCATAATGTTCGCAAAAGAGCAGGGCTTAAATACTTCGTGACCCAAAGAACGTTGAAGTCTTTACTTTTTGTTTTACAATGTGTAGTTCATTTTAATACAATATGACAAACCTTTTCTTTTATTAAAAATGAAAAAAAAATGTTTTTGCTATCCGAAATAAATGTTAAGGTCTCAAAATATACCGTTGGTTTCCACGAGCGTAAAAAATATTTTCATTTTTGTTCGCATATCCATCGCAACACTTGCGCTAACTTCGGCGTTTTAATGATTATTGGTTATTCACACCATATAAGGAAGTGAATTTGTCTTACGTAAACAATAAATTAAAGTATGGAATATAATATGATAATTTAATATCAATTCGCGTTAATATTAACTCTGAACATTTATAATATCTATTCAAGAAATATGTTCTTAATTATTTTAGGTTTAAGCATCTTTACACGCACACACAACCAGCCCTGAGATGTAAAATGTGTAATTTGATATCGAAACATGTTGTACTTAAACTGTGAGTTTATTTTATTGCATATTCCGCAAAAGTGATACGAATTATTTCAGAAATTTTTTATAGTGAGTATCTTGAATAATATTGTGGTGTGAATTGAACCATTGTTGTCATTTATCAACAGTAGCAACTTAGCCAACCACACATTTTACTGATCATTGTTCGCAATTATGTGTTTACAGCCTTGTACATGTTATTCTTCTTCTGATGTGTGTACTGTTATAGTGCAAAATACACATTAATTTGATGCTTAACGATAAAATCTGCAATAATTCAATCACTTAAAGGGCGTATATCTGTGCCCAATAAAATAACTTTGTTTGATTGTTTGTCCAATGATTTGTACGCTAAATAAAAACTACAAAATCGAATCCAACATGATTTCTGAACATTGAGACCTATATTGTATTTGATTGTATATAACTTGTATACCAATATACCGGTATAGTGTTGCAGACCTAACAAACCTTGCAGACAAAATATAAACACACATAAACTAGTGATGTACACACAAAGAAATCGAATGCAAACTTCTTCAGTAAAATCATTACACAATATATACCTAACATATATATAACATACCTATAAGCTCCGCAGTCTCTGTGATACAAATAATTATTATCAGAGCGTCACATTTAACCATTGATTGCGAATTGCAGATTTATACGTCTTTGTCATTTATAAGTCAGCATATACTTGAGACTCTCGCTCCGAATCCACAGAGCATGGGGGCGCGTAATATTTGTCTTCAACTAATGGATTTTTTTTTGGGGGGGGGGGGCTGTAAGACCTCAGTGCACAATGAAGTGTCATAGTTGTATATGTTACTATTAAAAATTGGTGCTTTCATTCAACGTACTTAAATTAAATAAAACGCTGTGTAAACATAGCTTTAATCTTTCTTCTAAATGTTTATTTCAACAGTTATCGAAATCAAACAGTTCACCAAGTAACATTAAACAAATTAAAATATGCTGTTGTTTTTCTCATCTATGCGAGGTTGTTACATTCAATTGTGCTAATCAGTTATTTTGAGAATGAGAAAAAAAATTACAAGGTATTCCTCTTAAAGTTTAACTTTTTTATCAATATGTATGTCACACATGATGTTTTAAATGTCTTTAAAAAATAATTAAATAATTCATTTAAAGTATTTATGTCTAATACGTAATTACAAATGAATAATAAAATTTACCAAATCACGCTCTTTTAATTAATACAATAATGTTGTTTTAACAACGTTTTGTATATTTATTTAACGAAAGTTATTTAACTTTATTAAACATTGTATGACGAGGCCTGCAATTTCACTTTCATTAATATAATATTCACATTTTCTCGGTCTCTTTATAAGCGTCGAAAAATAATTTTGATTTAAATATATATCAGACCAAAAGTGTTAATGTTTATTTTGAAAAATATAAGGTTTGCACAATAAATTAAACTAAATTAAGTAAATTAAAAGAAGATATATATCAGACCAAAAGTGTTAATGTTTATTTTGAAAAATATAATGTTTGCATAATAAATTAAACTTAATTAAGTAAATTAAAAGAAGATAAAATAAACTAGTTTTGAACTGCACTTTACTTTAAATCTTCACAATCTTCAATTTCATTTCATCATCGTATATTGCTTGCCTTTATAGAATGTGGTGGGGTCCTGACGGGCCCATTTGGCGTCATCACGAGCCCCAACTACCCATCGAATTACAGCAGCAAAATTAAATGTACCTGGGTCATCAACGCACCAGAGGGCTACTGGATCAATGTGCAAACTTTACATTTAATTATTGTTCGATCAACCGAACAGTATTATACTTTTGTTCAATCATGTTGTGTACTTGATAAAGAAAGTGCTTTATATAACCATAATATTAGACTTTAAAAATTATTATAATATTATTTATTTTTATTAAAATGCTACATCAAAAGGCAATAATTAACAATATTCAAGCTTCAGTATTTTTACACGCCCACAGTTTCACTACAATAAAGACATACTAAATTACTTGTCTTTTTTGTTTTAAGGTGAACTTTACAGACTTTGCACTGGCGGTCCACACCAATTGCAGTTATGACTACCTGGAGCTCTTCCATGGACCTTCCACATCTTCTCCGTCAATCGGGAAGTACTGCGGGACAGTTCCACCTATGGGGTTCACGTCTCAGTCGAACTACTCCTGTATTGTCTTCTCCAGAGACTCCGGGGTTGGTGCGAGGGGTTTCAATCTGACGTACACATTCTCCGTACAAGGTACGACTCATGAGACGAATGCTCCCTTTTGAGTGTCGATTCTAAACAAAACGTTCCAAATCAAAATATGCACTTTTCGTTTTCGGATCTATTTAACCTCTCGGTTTTGTGTATTGCCTTATTTTTTATATGTATTTTTAGTACGCACTGAGCCTTTACATCGCGGTTCGCGGGATCCACGGATCGCGATTACTATATCACTTGTCAGATCATTCATGTAGTTAAATATGTATAAGCATAGTTTGGAAATACTTATTTACCTACTCTTTTTATCGCATCGAGTGTTTATCCATATGTTTAATATTATTGAAATAAGATATTCATTCATTAAGATTTTGTTCAATGCGTACTATATAATTTTTGAAATTTGTAATGCATTGCCGAATTCGATTTATGTGACGTTACCCTGACACCTTTACAACCAAGGGATTCAAAACCTCGCAATATCCCGTTACGACGCGCACAAAAAACACAGGTGCGCCATATTTGATGATCACGATCGATTTAATGATTTCTATATCGATATTGCGTCTAAGTAACATCGATTGCGAGATAGTTCGCTCATTTATGGTGTTATGTTTTATAATATAAAACTTACGTTGTTTAGTAAACAAACCACACATTCATTCATTCGTGCGTTGTTTGTCTTAATAATAAATCATAAACTGGTTTTATTAACAAGCAGTATTCATAATTTCCGGATACATTGACGAGTTACAATTATCGTATCTTGTTCAAGAATATTCTTGCGGTTTTATATCGCACGTATGTGCATGTTCAAAAGACCGGTTGTTTAATTAACAAATGTTACCGCGATTTGAAATATCGGCATTATCAATCCCTGTTAATTTCATACAACTTAAAATGTGTAATTGTTCTTTTATCTCCCGAGATATTCAAGCTTCGCATGCCATTGCATTATTATTATCAGCAAGGTTAATCACAAAAGTCTTAAAACGTGTGCTTCTGAGTATAAATCAGTAACAAAAAAGTCACGGTATTCGTGTTTTGCTACGATTAACATTGTATTCGTTCAAATCCACACAAGGCACAATTCCCTTTTCACATACAATATACATTCTTGTGCGCAAACAATTTTTTACAAAAAAATGAATCCCAGCTTATAGTAAAATATAAATAATTGCGTCACTGCAACATACAAATTAGTATATGCATGGTAGTTAAACTTGTTGTTATTCATTTCAGAAATATATAATAGATAACAATAAAATCATGATTAGAAGTGTAATAAGCATTAATTCTTGTATCACTAAAAATAAGAAAATATCCATAGCATGTAAAAAACTAATATTTTTGAACCAGATAGTGCAGTACCAATTTGAAATGTGAAATAGAACTTACTATTATGACTAACACGTTTCTGATTATTATGTCAACAACACAACACGAACATTCCATTGAACCTGGTGATGAAATGGATTTTGTAGTATTATTGAAAAACCTACAGCAAAACACACAAAAAATAATGTAATTAAAATACCAAATAACCCTTTTTAACAAGTTTTGATACTTACTATTAATAATTAGTTAAGGCAACACATTTGTTTATGAACTTACTCACAAATCTGGATGTCACTTTTGAGTAAAGCAGAGCTTTTCACTGGTAGATTATGTTGATGTGCTAAAAACCCATCAGTTTTGTTTATTAATTGATATGTTTAAATGGAATTTTATTTTGTCTGAGTTCTTCGGCTAGTTTTGTGAAGTTTGTTGTCGCCAATGCTATATCTAGTAGATCTGAAATATCTTAGTTGCTGGGATGTTCGCGGTACGTCTCAGGTAGGAAAAGGAATCAAATTCGGGTGTCGAGCATGGCTATGATTACCCATCTGTGTCACTATTTTTCTAATTCCAGATGTTGTGCAAGCAGAATCAGTTGAAACTGTGGCAATGTCATTATTAACTGAGGTTTTCAAGTAGCTGAATTTTGCTGACACCATGGTATTTTTATTTGCAAGGTCGAACATTTCATTTAAGAGCAAGAAAACCCCTTTTGATCTTTTAAGGCATCCTTAAAATTAAACACATTATGATTTGAAATAGATTGGTTTGAAATTAATTATTTCAACTGTCAGATTTGGTTGTACTTGCAAATCAGGATAAAAGTTTTAATAATATGTAAAACAACCAAACAGTCACAGTTGAAGGTTCAAAACTCCACTGAAATATGTAAATTAGTTTTTAGATGCTTAAACTAAAATTCAAACGAGTGATTGTCTCTTTTCTTTGAGCTTATATAAAGTTTTGACTTTTTAAACAATTCAAAATACTGTCAACTACAAAAGTTATAAAATTTCTGAAATTGAGAAAAATTCCAATATGATAAAAATAGAGCTTGTACATTTAATGACAGATCCTTTACACTTAAACCTGTGAAATATGTAAATGGGGCAGAAGGTTGTTTAAAACTGATAAAAAATTACTTACCAAAACATTCACATAAAATATTTACCACATCATGAATCAAAATGTAACATGTGTACAAATACCAATATGTATATTATAAAGCTTGTACTGACCGAGCCTATTGAAAAAGCTTCAACTTGTATATATGGGAAAGAAGATTATTGAACAAAAATGACTAAAATTCCATTTTCTTCGAGCTTATGCATAGTAACCAGTTTTCGAATAATGCAAATCAAATGTTGACCACACAATGCATCAAAATGTAAAATTTGTGGAAGGAAACAACAATTAATATTCAGAGCTTGTTATGAGCGAGACTGTTGAATAAAACTTCAATATGTAGAAATGGGACAGACGATTGTTGAAAGTAAAAAAACATGACTAAAATACTATATTCTATGAGCTTACGTATGGTAACCAGTTTTCATATAATGCAAATAAAATGTGAACCACAATATGCATCAAAATGTAACATTGGTAAAAATAAAAACATGTTAAGTATAGAGATTGTGATGAGCGAGCCCGTGGAAAAAAGCTGCGGCATATGTTAATCGGACTATAGGTGGTTAAAATATTCAAAACATAAACATATTCTATCCTCTTTGAGCTTATACCAAATTATGAATTTTCAAATAATGCAAATTAAATGTACACCACGCAATTCTTCAAAATGTAAGAAAATACTAATATGTATAGTAAAGAGCTTGTAATGACTGAAAAAAGCTGTGACAAACGTTCATCGGATTTAAGAAAGTTAATTATAAGGCATGATATTTTCTTCATATGTGACATAACAAATAAGCAATGTTTTAACTAGCATTGCACATACAAAGTGAAATATGGATGGCAAAGATTTGCTAAATTTTGAAAAATGCATTAATTATACAGTTAGAGCTAGTGTTGACGTCTTTGAGTTTAATATGACTGTTATCATTATAAAGAAATGACGACTGCAGCAATAAATGGTTGTGTTGCTTTATAAAAGTGAATGAAATTTTGTCTCACACTTGTTATATTCAAACTTGTTCTTGAATACATTTTTTTTACATTTAAAATAAGAATTGCTCTATCTCATGTCAATAAAACTGTTATACGGAAGAATATTTAAATAATGATTGTGCTTGTATAAGCAATTTAACGGATACCTCGTGTCAGTTTCTCATGTTGAATAAAATGTCGACCGTGAAAATTTGAGCTCTCGCGTGAAGTCTCGTTTGTTTTGGCGTAATGGCGAAAAAGCTTGTACTTCGGATCATTAAAGTTGCACATCCCTTTGTTTGTATAGGTTTGTATAGGTCCCTGCGTTAACAAAGTCTATCTACAAATAACAGTTGTATAGAATTTAATGTCAATAATTAAAAGCACGCATGTACAACGTCTAATCATCCTCGCAAAAAGCACTGGCTTTTATACTCGATATCCGATTCAAAACTGCACTTTGCAGTGCATTTTCATAGAAAAGGGTAAACTTTCCCCTAAAGTGTGTTACACTTACTACCTTTTGCGATTAAACATATTATAAAAATGTTTGCTTGTGCTTAGAAACGATTCCGTATTCGAAGACTATTTTTGTGTTTATGACACTTAAACGTCCATAGGTTAGTTTATTAAAATAATAAGTGTTGACATTAACAACCCCTTGTTAAATATTATTTTAATTAAGTTTAGTTACGACAGGTGAGTCTAAAACTCCAAGGTATATGTTATGGTAGTTGATGTAAATTATTATGCCGTGTTCATTTATCAATTGCACTGTATACAATATATAAAGCTTAATAGTTTTGTAATTCAATTTTAAAAACAATAATAACGTAAAATTATGTGTTTCGGAAACAAATAGACTTTCAGCTGTAAAATTTAGTCATCGTTGTGACGTTTTGAAATGATGTGTAGACCATTTTAAACAATGGTCCCATCGTGGGGATTATGGTTTTTATAAATAACATAACTGCTTTTAATCTCCTTGATGTATATTTAAATGGCCAAGGTCCTTGATACTTGGTGCTTAGCTGGACGTACACGTAACATTACATAAGTTCCCTATGGTCAAACATTTACCAAACAGTGCTCCAAATTTGTATATTATTGGATTATTCCTATTTAGTTAGATAGCATTACTAATCTTATTCATTTTTACTTAAACCATGAAACATACATTCGTAATTACCATTCACAAGTGTAACCGTGACCTACGTACTTAGTTACACTAGTTCATGTTCTGCTACTGACCCATAAGAAAGCTCTATAATCATGGGCATCGATTGGCGTATTGAAATTCGTGAATGGTCATGCAGCATCACATTTATCAACAAATCTTTCATATAGACAACAGAACCGCAGTCATGGCAATACGCGTGTAAAAATGGTCTATCCCTGTCTGATTTTGAAACATTAAACACATAAAGTGTTTGTTAAAATGCAACGAAAAGCAATGACGGTTTTTACAGATGATGGACTCACCCGAAAATTATTGTTCATTGATGAACTAAGGATAATTAAACATTCATTTACAGGTATCATTTATATGGGCTGTTATCAAGATAGCAGCAACCGAATCCTTGCAGATTATGATTACTTTTCTGATTCGAACTCACCATCCGAATGTTCAAAAACCTGCAGCCGCTACAAATTTTTCGGAGTGGAGGTTGGTTGTAGACTTAACATTGCACTTGTTTAACAAATACATTAGCTCAGCACAAAGAAAAAAATATATAAATACAATCTTTTAGCTATGCAAATTAAATATATTAGGTTTATCCCTATTTGTTCCATCTGTAGTGTACATTGCATGTTATCTTTTGTATTATCATTGTTATGGAATAACGTATATCATACGAGAGGTGCCCATAGTTGATTGGAACACAATCTGTATACAACTTTAGAAAGTTCCGCTTGCAACACATGTGGAAATTGCTTTGATTTTATCTTGTTCAATCCTAATCTTAATTTTGCAACATTTGTTTTTCATATTAGTGCTAACATTTAAGGGGTAGTTTTGGACTTGTGAAGTCTAAAACGCATATCGGAGTATTCAAATCTATATTGTTTTCGAATGCCGTAGTCTCCATCAAGAACGTTCATGATAATATTGGACGTCAACTCAAAACATCAATTCTAACCTTCCAATTCCAAAAGTTGATATCGTCGAAATGTGGACACATCGGACGTCATCATCAAAATCAATCTTATTATCGCAAAATTATTTTGTCGACCAACGTTAGATGTCGTCCATGGTATGCATATCTAAAGGAACTGTGTATAACATTATCACCATAATATTGGAAGTTTAACAAAGAAAACTATGCAAAAATCATCACTTAAGAGGAAAACCGAGATTCGGCTTAACAACAAAGGAACTAAGGTTAATAGCAATTTCTTAATCAATAAGGTAATGAAAGCCGGTTCTTCGAAATGAATATCCGAAACTGTTTCTTGAGTCGGAATTTAAAGATTCTCCATCAGGGCAGTGCCTCAATTCGCACCACAAAACAGTGACCGTGATGCATGGATGCCTAAGTCTCCTGATGCTGGAATTTTGTATAGGATAATCTTGTGGTTGAAATCGGTTCCACAAAACCGAGTCGATTAATCGGAAGCCATAATCAGCGATTCCTTATGTGTTTTGTGATTTAATAATAAATAAATGCAAACAAAATCTTGCTTCGTGTTCGAATTAGTGAAAAATCTTGTGGCTGCAATGTTACGTACTTTATTGAAAACGGCGTTTAAACCAATAACATCAACAAATCGTGTACAGAGTGAAGATTGAAAAATAAAAACAGATCTTTAAAAAGTAATTTTATTTCAAAAAAACAACTTTCATGATCATTATCAAAAGAATATGAAAATATCTTCTTAAATATGGACCTTATGATAATAGTTTCTTGACAAGGGAACAAATTCTTCTCTGACCGATATCTTGAATGAATTGCCCCTACACATCCGTATTACGATCGCTGATTGGTTTAAAGGGGTTGTTTTATCCAATAAATAAGCTCGTTTCAGTTGAGCGGTAAACAGAAATGGTGTAGTAAAAAAAGTATCACATGATCGGTACGGTAACAAATTCGTCAACTTTTCGTCGACTCGAAATTTTCATCAGCAATTCGTTGACGACGCGTCGACGATCTGAATACTCAACTCACCACTAGGAAAATCATTAACAAAATGCTTCTAAGGACAAGTGGAAAATACTGGACAAGAATATTATCAACAATACTCTTACATCGTTGCAAAAAATGCGTAAGCTTATTGAACACTTACTTTAAAACATGTACTGGTGCTATTTTTTTTGTTGGAATTAATTATATTCAAATCAAATATCGGCGCCTCACGTATTTCTCCTTGATAATGTCTTTTGCATATTGGCAAAAATATATCATCTAATTATGTATATATCAGTTAACAAAAAATGACATCCCAACGAACAGTACGATGTTATTGCCTATACTTAAACAACGGCGATGGTATCAAAATATTTTGTTTCTGATTGCAATAGTTGAGGAGGCATTGTCTCTGTGGTAATACGCTTAATTCAGCAACCCCAACACTAGAATCAGAGTGCAAACTGATTTGTCCGGGCGACAAAAGCCAGATATGCGGCGCTCATTGGAGGACTAACCTCTACAGACATTGGGGTAAATGTACAGTTTTTTAACATGTTTTTTAGTTCATCATACGTGTTTAATCACAGAAAGCAATATACATGGTTAAACGCCTGACGAAATAAAAAGGCAAATTTCGCTATGAATATAACATGTTATTCGTGTATTTCTAATACGGATGCTTACATAGCGTGTTTGAGACGTTGAATCGGAAATAATGCTACATTTTATCAATAATATGGTTTTGCTCTGCATATCTAAATAAAATATGCTCAAACCCGCCGTGAAAGTATTTTACAGACCCATGAATTGCGTTTTGATATTTTCAGTATCAATGGCTTAGGCCATCACTGATGAATATTAATTGTTATCAGCTTGTAGCTTATTTGCAAATGCTTGCAAAATAGTTCGCAATAGTATCTTGGATTACCAAGATGTTGAATTCAACTAATTCCTAGGTACAATATCGTTTATGTAACATGAATATTCGCGTTCTGACAATAGGTTCCAGGTAATTATTTAAAATGAAAATTAATTGCCCCTTTGATGTTGGTCATTTTTGTTTTTTATCTCATGCACCTAGCGGAAAAAAGTTTCCACTAAGGTGAAAGACATTAATTGATGTTCACATTTTGTTTCGCATTCATTTTCTCAAAATGGCGCGTTGGCAATTTGCTTTTCGGAACATCGTTTCATGATGAACTTCATTACTTCAAACGCGACCATTGTGGACGGAGAAAAGGCTAGCTCACACATACAAGCTACAGTCTGTATGGGTTACGATGATACTTAATACCGTTTGGAATTTTGTGAAATTATTAAATACCAACAAGCTAAGAACGTACTTTAACGCTGAGTATTTAACATTCTGACATAATAATTCGTATTCATGATCATTCTCTCCTGTTTCATAACGTTTGAAACTATAATACATACAAATCACGAGCCGGTTGTGTCAGAAAAAAATAATGTTTCATGGAATACTCAACCACTGCGAAAGCTAGACCTATATTTTGTTTTACGCAAAGAAACTTATTTATCATCTTAAAGAATCAATGAATAAGTATACAATGTCTTTATAAAAAAAGTAAAACATTCAAGTATGAGACACCATGAACCAGCATGGAAATAATTGACACCTTTTGATTAATGTAAGTAGTACAATGTAAATGAGTCGTAGTCTGTGAAACAGGGGCTTAATGCATGTGCGTAAAGTGTCGTCCGAGTCCAGTCCGCGCATGCTAATCAGGAACGATAATGATATTGTCTATGCAATTTTCATTTCAAGAAAGTCTCATCTAAGCAAAAATCAAGTTTTGGTGGAAAGAGTTGTCCCTGATTAGCCTGTGCGGACTGCACAGGCAAATCTCGGACGAAATTGTACGCACATTCAATAAACCTCTTTTACACAGAGCACGACCCAATGTAAAACACAATCGTTCAGTTGCATTCATCGTGTATCCTACATTGAAGTATAAAATTAAGTATAATCTAAACTAAATTTGGGTTGCAGTAGTATGTATTTAATATATTATTAAAATTTGCAAAAATGCGTTCATGTGAGGAGACGTATTTGATATCAATTATCCAGTAATTGTAACTTTATATATGTGTACTTCAAAATCATGAATATACCAGACGTTTTCTTTGTCAGAATGCCTACCCGGAAGTTACAGCGCAAACTGTTCCAAGCTATGCCATTGCCGTATGGGCCCATGCGACGTTGTTACGGGTGCCTGTGGAAATGGTGGCTGTAAAGATGGATGGAAAGGAAAAGCGTGTAATGAAAGTAAGTTGTCAAAGGATATTAATAAAACAAAAACGTACAAATCAAACAAATATATTTGATTAGCAAATAAGATATATAGCGTCTGCATAAAGAACTCTAAAATCGGTCAACGGATTGGCCATGTTAGATTCCTACATGTGCAAATATATATATGGACACAAAGTAGCGTCCGCAAATTTTATACTAAAATATGTCAACAGAAAGATCAGTTGAGATTCATATATGTGCAAAGACATTGGTGAGCATTGGTTCGCGTTCGAATATAATACTCTTAAATCTGTCAACCTACTGACCATTTCAGATCCATGCATTTGCAAAGATGTCTATGAAATTTAAACAATGTTTTTGGAAAGACGATTAGGAAAGTACGATATGCTGAACATGTTATATTTTAGATTGTTGTTAAACGAAACACATGTCGATAAGTTTACCAGATTAGTTTCAGTATTGTAATGTGCATTCGGGCATCTCTTTATTGAATATTTGAGATTTATTGTTATTTATAAAAGTCGATCAGAATAATTATTTGATATTGATATGTTTTTGATCCAATCTATAGATGCCTATTGAATTCACACGAACACCGGACAACATCGTACATTGGTATTAAAGTCGACACTTTTATTTTCGCGAATCAGATTTTTTAACCTATTTTCAATATTTTCGTCAATGGCTCAAATGACGACAGCAGCGCGATCCCCACAATGATCGGTTACATCATCGCGGTTCTCGGGATCAAATGATCGCGATAACGATATGAATTGACGAGTCATTCATGTAGTTATTCATGCATATGCATAGTTCTGTCCTCCTAAACAAGAATTTACCCGCATTTTTGTTGCATCATGTGTTATATAAATGTTTTTAAAATTATTGTAATTAGATATTATTTTATTAAGTTTTATTCATTTTTTGAAATCCGACACGCATTGTAGAATTTGTTAACAATGAGATGTAAACAAGTAATACCTACAAACAGACAGTTCTAGGTAAGTTCAAGTAAATAATTTGTCCTGATTAAAAGCTAGCGAACAGAGTTCGGCCCAAATGTATTACACAATCGCTCAGTTGCACTAATCGTGTATCATATATTAAAGTATAAAGTTAAGTAGCGATCATCTAAACTAAATTTGGGTTTCAGTATGATGAATTTAATATCGCCCTATTCGTTCAGAAAGGTACCATGTGCCTTCTAATTTCAATGTCACCTGGTACCTTTTTAAACCAAATATTGTTTAAATGTGTAAACATTGCGTTTGATACTCTTAATGTTAGTTCAAGTAAGGAGACGCATTTGAATACCATTTAACAAAATTGTAACGTAATATTAATGTACTAACTATCAAATCATGAATACACCACACGTTTTCTTTGTCAGGCTGCCCACTCGGAAGTTACAGCATAAACTGTTCTAAGCAATGCCAGTGCCTTGTGGGCCCATGTGACAGTGTTACAGGTGAATGTGGAAATGGTGGCTGTAAAGATGGGTGGAAAGGAAAAGCGTGTAATGAAAGTAAGTTGTCAAAGGATATTAATGAAACAAAAACGCACAAATAAAATAATCATATAAGAAAATCAGATGTGTAGCTTCCGCATATAATACACTTACGTCCATAATCCTATTGGCCATTTTAGTTTCGTAAATGTGCAAATATATATGGACACAAGGTAGCGTCCGCATATCATATTTTTAAATATGTAAACAGATTGATCAGTTGGGATTCATACATGTGCAAAGATATTTATAAACACAGGTAGCGTTCGCATATAATACTCAAAAATCTATCAACCGATTGACCATTTCATATCCATACAATTGCTAAAATATGTATGAAATTTAAACAATAATTTTTGAAAGACGATTTAGAATGTACGATAAGCTGGAAATGTTTTATTTTATCATATTGTACAACGAACCATATGCCGAATTGGTGACCAGAATTGTTTCAGCATTGTTATTATTATTCGGACAACACTTTATTGAATATATTGGTATTTATAAAAGTCGATCAGCATTATACATGCTCAGTAAAGCATGACATTGTATGTTATTTTGACACGATTTGTATCAAATCTATATATGCCTATTAAATGCAGACGAATATCGGACAACATCGTACATTGGTATCAAATTATACACTATTTTTTCGCAAATCAGACTTTATTTAATCTCATTTCAATATTTACGTCAATGGCTCTAATGGCGACATCAGCGCGATACCGACACATATCCGTTACATTATCGCGGTTCGCTGGATCAAATGATCGCGATAACGATATGAATTGACGAGTCATTAATGTAGTTATATATGCATACGCATAGTTTTGCCCTCCTAAACAAGTATTTATCCGCATTTTTTGTTGCATCAAGTGTTATATAAATATTTATAAAATTGTTGTAATTAGATATACTGGTATATAAGTATTACAACTTGCGTGTTATTCAATTTTTGAAATCCGGCAATAATTGCCGAATTTGTTTACAATGAGATGTTAACAAATAATACCTACCAACATACAGTTCTAGGTAAGTTCATGTAAATAATTTGTCCTGAGTAAAAGCTAACGAACAGAGCTCGACCCAAATGTATTACAAAATCACTCAGTTGCACTCACCGTGTAATATATCTTTAAGTATAAAGTTAAGTAGCGATCATCTAAACTAAATGTGGGTTTCAGTATTATGTATTTAATATCGCCCCATTCGTGCAAAAAGGTACCATATGCCTTCTAATTTCAATGTCACATGGTACCGTTTTAAACCAAATATTGTTAAAATTTGTAAACATTGCGTTTGATACTCTTAATGTTAGTTCAAGTAATGGGACGTATTTGAAATCCATTTAACAAAAATTGTAACGTAATATACATGTACTAAGTATCAAATCATGAATACACCACACGTTTTCCGTGTCAGGCTGCCCACTCGGAAGTTACAGCCTAAACTGTTCCAAGCAATGCCAGTGCCTGATGGGCCCATGCGACAAAGTTACGGGTGAATGTGGAAATGGTCGCTGTCAAGATGGGTGGAAAGGAAAAGCGTGTAATGAAAGTAAGTTGTCAAAGGATATAAGTGAAACAAAAACGCACAAATCAAAACATACCTAATATAAGCAAACAAGATATGTTTCGCCCGCATATAATACTCTAAATTCCATGAACATATTGCCCATTTTAGATTTGTACATGTGCATATATATATGAACACAAGGAAGCTTCCGCCTATAATATCCTTAAATATGTCAACAGATTGATCAGTTGAGATTCAAACATGTGCACATATTTTTTATGAACACATGCTAGCGTTCGCATATAATGCTCTAAAATCTGTCAACCGATTGACCAATTTCAGATCCATACATTTGCAAATATAAATATCAAATTTAGACAATGTTTTTGGAAAGATGATTTGGAATGTACGCTATGCTGGAAATGTTTTATTTGATCTTGTTTTACAACGAACCATATAACGATTAGGTTAACAGAATCGTTCCAGCATTTTAATGTGCATTCGAACAACTCTTTATTAAATATTTGAGATATATTTGTATTTATAAAAGTCGATCAGAATTATACATTCTCAGCAAAGCATGACATTTTATGTGATTTTCTTATGCTTTTGATCCAATCTTTATGTGCCTATTGAATTCACAATAATACCGGACAACATCGAACCTTGCTATCAAAAACGACAATATTATTTTCGCAAAGCAGACTTACGGCCTAATTTCAATATTTTCGCCAATGGCTCTAATGGCGACATCAGCGTGATCCCCACACAGATCTGTTACATCATCGCGGTTCGCGGGATAAAAAGATTGCGATAACGATATGAATTGACGAGTCATTCATGTAGTTATATATGCATAAGCATAGTTCTGTCCTCCTAAACAAGTATTTACCCGCATTTTTGTTGCATCAAGTGTTATAAAAATATTTCTAAAATTGTTGTAATTAGATATTATTGTATGTTAGTATTACCAATCGCGTGTTATTCAATTTTTGAAATCCGACACGCATTGCCGAATTCTGTTAACAATGTGATTTGAACAAATAATACCTACAAACAAACAGTTCTAGGTAAGTTCATGTAAATAATGTGTCCTGATTAAAAACAAACGAACACTATGCGCCATGTACAACATCGCATCTTCTTAATACTTATACTACGTAATTCTGAATTATAACTTCGTGGCGCAGAGCAAATGGAAGGCTTTATGTCCATGTATACTCTGTCTAGTCGCTTTGTATAAAATATGACAAACCTTTCTCTTTATTAAAACAAATATGTAATTCTGTCTATATTGCTTCATTGTTTGAGATAGGGCAACATTGATCTGTGACAAGTTCAGGGATTGTATACACCTTTATCGAAATGCGTGTATACAGCTGGATGAGCGCCGATACGATTATCCATAAGTTGTGCGGTCTATCAGAGGCACCCGGGCCGCTGCTTACGGTGCAGTGTTGTCTTTATGAATACGTGTTTAAATCTCTATGCAACTTAATCATCTTTCTTCGTAACCTGTTATGTTTGAAAACGTTATGAGATATCTAAAATGCCTTGTATTCAGCTTTCGCGTTGTCTTTGCCAAAGTTTAAGGTCAGAAAAAAAATGAAAGACTAGTTAAGAGATGAAAATACAAACAATCTTACATTAAACATAGCATATAATAACGAATATAAAGCTTTGCTATGCTATAAGTCTATGATGCGAATTTATGTGTACGAAATTATGGACTCCGAGTCAGGAAATTGTAATAAGTGTGTTCCTTATTCGGAAGCCTTTATGTCACTTTTGGATATTTTAATTTGTTAGATGTTGTGTGTGATATATCAGCTTGATCATAATAAAGCTGTGTTCTGCCACATTTTTACTTTAAAGTTTATTTGACGATCAACACTAAACAAAGTATTATAAAGACGATAATAAGGAACTTACATTTTCTTTACTTATTGTAAATTATAAGTTTCCAATAAGTACTACATATACATGAACATAATGTAAATGAAGGTTGAAAATAATGAATATTTATTGCAATACGCTCGTACACAGTTTTGAAAAACGAATTCCTTGTTCGCAGTTGAATAAGAAAAATAGAGAAAAAAAATTATTCCTTGTTCAAGACGAATGAGAACGGGCCTTATTCTTACTTAAAAGATAAATCAGAAACAAAACTAGAAATATGTGTGTATGTTTGTTTGTTTGATATTGAAATATGTACTACAATGCATATCTACTGAGTTTTACTTAACAATAATCCAGTTCCTTTTCCGGGGTTGAATAAGGAAACTTGAACCAGTTTCCTATTCTGTGTTAAAGCCTTATAGAGAAATGGCGTTTTCGCTCTTAAAAATGAGTTAAATACACCAAAGCGTACAACATGTTAATGAAAATCATTGTTTATGGTGGTGGTATATTAAAAAATATTCTTAACTTTATTTCCTGATAACAAAGTTCATTTTACGCGGCTTAGTGAGTAAACATGTGTCAGTTTCATATAATTTATTTAAAGCGAGCAAGAAACTGGAATTTCCTTACTTCACAATAAATCAAAATAAACCAAAGAATACTACCTAAATTTCAATGAAAATTATTGGTAAAACAGATTGAATAGTAAATATTTATATATTTTGCAATATATTTATTTAAAAATTTAAAATGATAAGTTCCTTCGCGGCTGAATAAGGAAAAAATAATCAGGTGCGCTTACTTAGGCGTAGAACCGGTCATCATCGATACGTCTGCCAAGACTGATGGTTGCTAAATATACTTTTTCCCTGTGCGAACAAGAAAGTTGGTGTTACAACAATAAACAAAAAAACCTAATACGATATTAGAAAAGGAGTTTGAATCGAAAAATAAGGCATATCAATAAAGCTTTCTGGTATACTTGAGTCATCAGAGCCGCCGCTTCCAGTGCAGTCTCGCTTTTAAGAAGACATCAGCGACGTCGTTCTTACATCCGCGTTGTCCGAAATATATATATTTATGTGAAGGTCTCAAAATATATCGTTGTTCTGCTAGAGCGAGACCAATCTTTGCATTCCTTGCGCATACAGAGCGAAAATGTTGCGTTATTTCTGCGTAAAACTGGTTGGTTAATATTCGAACCGATTTAAGGAAATAACTTTTTTTTTACTTTACACCTACATTTAAAGAAACCAGATTGTTATTATAAGCAATCATATCAAGTATCTCTGTAATCTTGACCAAATTTAAGTGTCAGATAAAACTGCAAGAACTGTGTGTCAGACATAATAATGCAAAACTTTTAATTTATCATAGCTAATGATACAGATATTAGGCCTCGCTATTCTAGAAGTATGTTATCAGACTAAAGTATCCGAAAGATCTTCATTATTCCTCAAATACACTGGGCAATTTTATCGAAATGCCTTTATCGTTCACATTAATTTAACACAAAACGGTGCTCAAACGCACTCAAATATGGTGTTTTCTTCATTTAATGTTTAGTCCGAAAATCGTTATCTTGTTCGTTCAGGCAAATTGTTAATGTGTTGGCCTTGCACCTTAACATACCATTAGAGGCCGTCATGACCGACAAATGGTCTTGATGGTGACTAGTCATACTCCGAAGTTACCGATTCCTCAGTCAATCGCAAACATGAACTGTTTTTTCTTTTTACAATGTTTAATCGAAATATTTAGAAATACATACTTTTAATATCCAAACTATGTACAATGTATATACACTGCTTTTATTGATATGAACTACGCTTTTTGCCATTTAAATTTACTTTTAAGTAAAAACATCGCCGGTTCCTTTTCGGATTATGCAATGAATGAGGAATAAAGGAACATTATTCATTCGCGAAAAAAATGAATTGTATTATAATTGAACAAACATTTTAAAATGTCACGCAATTATTATGCTTAATAATAAAAAACATTAACACTCGAATGTATTCGAGTAGCTTGCCAATCACTTTAGTTTGTCAATCAGATATTTTATATTAAATGGGCGCCTTTAGATGATTTAGTTTGAAAGCAACAACTGTTAATTTGGTGTGAATACGTAACATGGAACTGGTTCCTTTTGCTTTGTTCGTAAGGTAATGAATGATTCAAACAACATTCGGTTTTGTTTTGACAACTGTTATAGGAATGTATCTGCACAAGCTTTTATCAAATATGTTGAGTTTGTATAAGGTATAAGCAACTAGGACAAAATAGCAAACGTACTCTTTTTATGTATATGTATGGCATTTCACTGAAACCACATTTGCAAATATTGCAGCAATTACTTTTTCTGAAAAGGAGATTCTTGATGGACTATAATATTGCAAATTAATAGCAATTGACATTGCTTATATAAACTTTGAACATTGATACTATCTTTTTATTTTAAAACACTACTTAATTATTATTTATTTAAGCATCTTTATACGCACACACAACATATCTAGATATTGTTGAATTGGACATTTGATATAAAATCATATTTAATGTTGAGGTTTAGTACAAACAATATGGCGACGTCCATTGAGAGACAGGCATTTTTTGCCGCACTATACTTTTCATTACTTGCATTTATTTTACAATGCCGCTCACTTTCAAGCCATAACAACAAGAAAATAAGCGTGTATTTCGAATAAATATTCGCTCTTTATCTTGACTTTACTCGCTTCGAATTTTATTAGCGGGTGAAACATTTACAGCTCGATTAAAATAGAGATATATATGTAGAGCGAGCATTAATACGATATAAACGATATTCACTTTCTTGCCGAAATGTCTGGATGTTTAACAAAAGGTTTAACAAAAGTTTCTGTAATCTTGTCAGCAAAAGAGATCGATTTGGCACGTCTATTTTTTCAGGATATCGTTCATCAAATAAATTTTAATTGTATTTCTCTCTATTATATTTTCTATATAAGTATATTCAGGCCCGTAGACAGGGTTTTGAAAAGGGGGTTGCGAATTTTCCCACCGACAATAGTTATTGAGCAACGAAGTGGCGAAGGGAGTATGTGCGGGAGAGTATGTCCCCCTTCTGCAATCGGGGGCTTTGGAGGTCCTCCCCCTAGAAAATTTTGAAAATGAAACGTTAACTCCTGCATTCTGGTCACTTTTAACTGTATTTAGAGACTGACGTTATAGAGCAGTTTTATATGAAATTTCACTTTCAATGACCATACTCAGTGACTGATCGACATGAATATGATAATATATACATTAACATACATGTATTCCCACTACCGTTTTTCAATATCCACCTTTTTCGATCAGTCAAGGAAATTATATACGTTGTTTAACCCGACAATAGAATTCGCGCACACGCTTTGTTCACATATGCAACAACAAATTTATAGGATGTAAAATCAA
This sequence comes from Dreissena polymorpha, assembly GCF_020536995.1. NCBI lineage: Eukaryota > Metazoa > Mollusca > Bivalvia > Myida > Dreissenidae > Dreissena > Dreissena polymorpha. Next base: position 125,165,597 of record NC_068357.1, on the reverse strand, counting down.
CAATAAGAACGGTATAAAATATCATTATTAATTGGAATCTTGATAAAGTTGGGGTGTTTTACCATTCCTAAATTCTGCCATTCATAAATCGATTAAATGGAAATATTTGATTTTGTTTTCAAATCAATTGTTTGTCTGCTACTATGGGTGGCAACAGAGGCATAGAATTGCTCTAAACGTGCTTACAGTATATTGTACAATACAAACTGATTTACAAAACAGGGTCTTCTCTATTATGCATCAATACTAAATAGAAATCAAAATGGTATGAATGTTACTTTTAACAAATTAGTTATCTTTTTCTAAACAAATTTCAGAAACATATAACACTTAAGGCTTCATTAAGACCCTATTACCACAAACTACTGGCCCTATGGTCTCAAAGTCCTCAACAATGTATACCAGGACGTTGAAGAAAAAAGAAAACATTTATTTGCTCATTATGCTCAATATCCGTCACAGTTAATGAACACTAAACGTAAAAGTCCACCTGATCATATGTTATAATGTTTTAAATTAATTATAACAACTGTTTAAGAGTAGGACATATTTCCTAGAGTCAAGTTTGACATAATTAAAACATTGTGGAAAGTTCTGTATGTGGAGCAGAAAGATGTCATTAAGTGTTGATAACCTACAATAAAGCTAAATGGCTTTGAAGACATGATTTGTTTTCTTGTCATTCAACAGGAAAATCCTGATGTCTTGAGCATAGCTGATATTTTTGCTTGAAAACCCTTCAGGGGATCCGAAAATTGTTGAACGGGGATAAAACAAAAAGATAACGCATTCTGTCGAAAATGCTGTGCACAATGTGTAATTGTTAAAAATCGTGGTATAATGCAAAATTATTAACCAGTGACTCATTAGGCTTTGGCAATAGTAGACATGGTGTCCTTTTATTTCAGTCATAAGGAAGCTGGCATAACATTCCATTAATAATCATCTAAAATGTAATTTCTTTTTTATAAGATTATTTATTCGAGTTAATCAAATTGTTTTCCGGCCATTTAGATAATTGTCGAAAAAGGTTATTGGACTGGGATTTCACCCACAATAAGTAGGCTTCATAATTTTGTTATATATATTACATTTATAGCTTTAACTGACATCAATAACGATGACAAAAGTTACAAAACAACCATTTAGTATCAAATATTTATGAATAAGTATAGATTTTATACGGATTAAAGTGCCAGGTTAACAATTTTGCATTATACAAATAAATATACATTAATAACAAAGATTCCAATTCCATGTTGCGGAGACCGGCTTCTTAGATCTTCTCAAATTTTGATGTCAAAACTTCTGTTGATTTCAAGAATTGTACAGTTAAATTTTGTTAATAAAAAACACGCGCTATGTTTGAAATGACTTCATCGAGAAGTTAATTATATGGTGACCTGTCGGTTGCTAATTGAATGCAACATTATTTTAACGCTTAAATACGAAGACTCACTGGGTTCCTGGAAAATATAAATAAACGTTTTTGCTTCAAATAAAGTTCGGTGCAACTTATAGTACACTTTTAATAACTCGTCAAACATTAATTCGGTAAGAACGCACCCAACGCACCACCCGGCTATGGGTATGATATTTAACAATTGAATTATTAACTTGCAAGGGAATCAACTTATTACTCTATGTTATTGTTGTAAATTGTGTTTGCGGATCTCTGATAATAATGTTATTTAACATGTGTTTAGTTTCCACAAGCAGGCGGTAAAAACGGTTTATCGTTCAAAACATATTTCGTTTATTGTATGTTTTATTATTTATGCCATAGCATCGGAAGATACAAAACAATCGCCGACAATTATATGGATTTCAACGGCTTCGGGATCTGGTCTGCTGATAGTTTGCGTCACCACCATTGCATGTGTGTGTTCCCGAAGAAAGAAACGTAAGAAATATTTTTAAATTCTACATGAAAGAGTTCTAAAATCTTGTTAACAAAAATGGAGTGCGATGATGCGTGTATTTATATCATTTTATCTTTCATCAAAAAAAGTTGTATAAAGATACTCTTGTATATTGTAACCATTTAATTATTAACTTGCAAGGAAATCAACGTATAACAGTTTTCTATTAATTTTAATTTTATTTGTTGATCTCTGATAATACTGTTATGACAAACATGTCTGTTTTTGGTTAATATCAGACTTAGTGTGAAGTGTGTTTAACCATTAACCGATAAAATTTCCCGATGGTTTCTAACTTACTGTTCTAATGGCGTGACCGAAGTTAAAATCTTGGTTTTATGTTAACTATGTGTATTGCATGAAGTATTTTGTACCGTATAGGCAATTGTTAAATAAATGAATAGTTGAGGCTATGAAAAAAATCTCTCATAAATTTCTTGTTTTTCCGTTTTTATATACGCTTGGTGTAACAACACATTATTACATTTGACCAGTTATTTTATTTTGTAAGCAAAATGTTCATTCATGCACATAGTTTATAAAAAAAATCTAATATAAAATTCTCTTTAAATTCCAAATTCAGGCAAGAGGGCTCTGGAAGCCGTTCAATCGTATGTACATATATTTCTCACACATTATTGATTGTTTGAAATTGACTGTAAATATGAAAGTATACATGCTTGTATTGAAATCACCGTTATCGACAACAGTATATAGTTTACGATATAATGCGTTTTTTCATGTTCAGAAATGAACTTCAATCATCGAAAAGTCCTGAAGGTAACTACATCGAACTGTAGGACAATGACGTTCAAGGGGAGAAAAACAAAGAGTCTGGAAACGAAGTGTACTATGATGTAGTCAAATATAGTACACATAAAGGGAATTGCGTCCAAACATGCATGTTTTTAAAATAATTTTAATTATATGAGTGTCAATTGCTTAATTCCTCTCCGCAAATGTTCGTATCCATTTTGAAAATGTAAATACTTGCACTTATAAACGCCCAAAAATCGACTGCTTGAATTGAGCATTTCAGGGATATAGCTGTTTCGCACAAACGAAGGAAGTAATTATATAAGATGCCGACAATTGCTGTTCATGTTATTCATTAGTTTTGTATTCTTATTGGAGGATATCAAATTCTTAAGTTTGTTGTCTTTTGAAGATAAATAATTAATATTTCGAGATATTTGTACGATTCAGACGACTATCTGGTGATAGTGTCAAATACGTGTATTTGCTCAGCACAAATACATATACCAATAGCCAAGGCAAATCGTGCAGTTTTTTTAAACCACGCTAAATAAACGTATATCAGTACATTTTCAATCATGAGTTTATATGCAATTAGCAAGCCTCTGCCAGTATTTTAACGAAATGCCAGGGCGTGTTTAATAAAATATGGTAATATATGACAAGTGTTAGATGTTAAAGGTGTTTAAGGGTTTTACGTCATTTGATGATTACGTTTATCATTTCGCTAAAAAAACGCATCATGATGTTGGCCATTCAAACACTAAGAACCATATTAAAAATTTTATCAGAAATATATTCCAGAATAAAACAAATCACAACATTTGTGTGATAATCGTTTTGCGCAGGAAACAAATAAACGTGTTTTTAAACTATTAATGCGATTAAACACAGCAATTTCAAACTGAGAAGTTTATAACTATAATCTTTATGACTGTAAAGTTATGTTATATAATGTTTTATCTAAAGTTTGTTCCAAGTATATGTTTTTGCTAAGAATGTTAGTTTTTGACGGTTATGTTGTATACTTTGGTATTTGAAGCCCAATAATATCATCATAATACTCCTGAGATAAAAGATGAATTGTGTACTGTTGTGTTATATCGACTTGAATATTGTAGACATAATAATAGTGTATACTATGGTATAGCTTTTGTGCATGTTAATAGTGTAGCCATTATATTGTATTATATTATATAGCTTTTTTCTATATGAATAAGTTGACTTTGAAATATATGCACACGTATTGTGTTACATATTATTATTGTAAAATAATGTTATGCGATTTTTTGGAAAACTTCAAGTTTTCAAGGCCTGTTTTTAGATAGACGAATATTGTCCATATTTTAACAAAGATTCCAAATATGTAATAACAGTATATACAAATCAAGCACAGACGCGCTGTTCAATATAAATAGCGTACATACTGTTGCATTGTGTATGCCTCCGAATAAAAAAATATAGCTTTCTCAAAGTCCGTCAATCAGTCACTTAATCCGTAATTTGTGGTAACCACTCTATAACAAGTTTCCATCAGATCTCACTAGGCACTTTGGGCGTATGACCTTTTAATTTTTCAAGATAGGGCTGTTGTGTACATATATTTGTACGGAGACTATCTCGAAACTTTAAAGAGATATAGACTCGAAACTTTATTGGGATATGTATCTCATGAAGGCAACGAATCTTGCTTCCCTATGTGCATAGTATTTGCCGTTGGTTAACTATTGTTCGTTTATTTTTAGATATTATGCCCTTTGTAAATGTTTGACTCAATTTTCGTCAAGTGCGTAAATCAGAACTTCGGTCAAAACGAATATCAGGATATGACTTGTAATATATATTGTGGATATTTTTTTTTGATACAGAGAGTGGCAAATGTGTATTGCAAACATATTTGTTGCTTATAAATTTGTTTTGCCGCTTACGTGTTTATAGTTTTACAACATTGTTTGTTTCATCAATTAGCCTTAAAGGATCATTGGCATTTCCCCAGGTTTGTTTAAAAGTTTTGCTTTTATTTTTTTAATTTGTATGTATTATAGACTTTATAGTGTTGGGTCTAACAAAGTTGTTGTTTTTTTACAAGTTTAATGTATATATGTTATGTTTTATTAAGCAGTGTATCCATTGTTTGCTGCCTGTATTTCGCCTTAATTAATAACAAGCTAGTATTTAATAATTGTATAGACTTTTGACTTTATTTTTGATAAACGTCAGTGTTAATAATATTGCAAACTAGCGAAGCAATCGTGTCAAGAAAACTGTATTTCCATTATTCTACTGAATACGATTTGTTATTCAAAATACTGGTACGAATATGCATATTTGGTTCGCCGAATATCGTTAAAACCCTTGTTTCAGTCTATAGCTTTTCATTTGTGTGATTTTTGTTGAGTAACATTACTAATGTTTGTGCAGTTTTTCTAAAACACATTTTCCAATTCTTAATGACTTTACTCAAATAACATGAAGCATACATAGTTCGCTTCGAGCATTTAAATGAATGTGTTTTTGCGCATGTACGTGTTCTGAAATTTAATGAAATGTACTTAAGTGAACCATGGACGTGTGTAACATTTTTTGAAATCGCGATAAGAATACATATTAGTAATTATGGCAAGAAAAAAAGTTCCAATAACATATGAAAATAATATTTTTGTCGTAAAGATGATAAGTTTCTCTTTTTAATGTTTCTTTCGTTATGCTAAAAATCTTTTATTATATATTCTTTAGTGCATATGTTTGTTTTTACATCAGTCTTTTTGCCTTCAAATTTGCTAAATTATGTATATTCAAAAATGATACTCATCATTATTTTTCAGTATATTCCTGTCACATTTTCACCCCATATTATTCAATATTCCTTTTCGATCATCGATATGTACCTGTAGTAAATACGTGTGTGGCTATTTGATTGTGTACCGCAATATTTTGTATAACGCGCGATATGTCATACAACATATAACTATAAAAAACACACACACCTTTGTAAACGTATATCATTATATAAGAGTGAGCTACTGTTTGTTTGTTGTATTGTAAGTATGAAAATAAAATCATTCGACATTGAAAAACAAAGTTTTTGCATGATTTCTGTTTTGACAAGATTCTTGTTAATACTCCTTCATCAGAGCACATATTTCGACAACTCTTCTTGGTGAATCAAGTGCAATAGATATAGAGGTACCTATGTGCTGAAATCGTCTAGGGAAAAGCCTGATTTAGAGGTGGAATATTGGTTGAACAATGTGTGTGTTTCTAGATGAAAGGTCACAAATGAGTCGTACATGCAACATGACTACTCTATATGGTTAACATTTTAGTCACGGCATTTGAATATTTGATAGATATGTGTGATACTGTAACAGTATTGTTAACAATCCATGAAGTATATGTGTATAAAACGCTATCCGATGTCTCCTTATATTTCAAAATTATGCGCTTTAGATAACGTTTGTTAAATACTAGGCAGACTTCAGCAGTAACGAAACACTCAACTTTTGTGACAACTATAGATCTATTGTGATATAAACGAACGGGCTCAGCAGACACGTTTATAAATCACTAATTTTAGTTTCCGCTACATACAATTGAATATTGAAAAAATGGAAGACATTGTGCAAATTGAACAAATTGAACAAACAGACAGACCTACGGACGGACGGAAGGACGGACGGACGGAAGGACAGACAGACAGACAGACAGGCAGACAGACGGACGGACAGACAGACAGACAGACAGGCAGTGAATTCAGACTTATACACATGTATATCGTCGTCATGCACATACAAACAATAACAACAAACTAAATATCGAAGAGCACGATTAAATCCTACATGCCAATTAGGAAACCTCTCTTGTGGTTGCATATACAATTGTTTTACTCTAAACACATACCAGGACAGCAAAAAAACTTGGGAGGAGCAAATTTTGACCCTATGGGTGATTATTTGAACACAATATATAGAATACCACAATACAATGTTTAACAACTAGTAAAATATTTACACTTACAGTTTCAAAGGTTATTATCCCACACCATAGGCGGAGGGATATTGTTTTGGGGTTGTTCGTCCGTCCGTCCTTCCGTCCTTCCGTCCGTCCATCTTTCCGTCCGTCAAGAGCCATATCTTGAAAGTGCTTTGGCGGGTTTCATTGAAACTTAGTATGAGTATATATATCAATAATAGGATGATGCACGCAAAATGACATTGTGAGAAACTCTGATAATAACAGAGTTATGGCCTTTTGTATCTTGAAAAAATGTTTGTGTCCAGAACCATATCTTGGAAGTGCTTCATTGAAACTTGGTATGAGTATATATATCGATAATAGGATGATGCACGCAAAATGACATTGTGAGAAACTCTGATAATAACAGAGTTATGGCCTTTTGTATCTTGAAAAATGTCTGTGTGTCCAGAGCCATATCTTGGAAGTGCTTTGGCGGATTTCATTGAAATTTGGTAAGAGTTACCAGGATCATATAGGCGGGGGATATTAATTCAACGAATTTGCTTGTTTTACCGAAACTACTGTACAAGTCTTCATGTATATGAATCATTTGACCCTTGGAGCTTAGCTAGTTTTGACGCTAGGGACATGATATGTAAAACTCGATAGAGAACCACAACACGATATAAAAACACAAAATATGTAATCCGTGGCCTTTTTTTTTCTGAGAAAAGTGTTTAAAGTTTTCAGTACTACATGTGTAAGTACTATATTTAGTTCCGGTGACTTGTATATAAAATGGCCCGTAACGATTTTAAAACTGAGAGGTCACCCACAATTAATGGCGTAGAATTTAATTAAAAAAAAAAAACACACTGTCAACCAGTACAGGAGGAGAGGTAGTGAGAAGTAAAAACATTAACGGAAGCACAAGCGCATGTACAGACAGACAGGCGAAGAAATTCCGTATTAATTAGCACTTTGTGATTGGGTGGGCTCAAAGGTTTCGGACTCAAAACATACTGATAACAATAATATAACGTTTAGTATGATAAAATATCAAACTTCTAAGTAAATACCATTTAAAGAAACAGTTACATTTAGATAATTTACGTTTGATAGCATATGACTATTTAAATATATTATTACAAATGTCAAGGTCAATCATAAGAACTTTTTAGAATCGTGTGGGGATTGTTTCGAAGTGTTTTAAAGTGTATTACAATAATTAAAGATAAGTGTAATCACTGAATCTTCTTAAACAAACTCTTAGGCAGAAACGGATTGTCTTTGTATTAAAGTGTTTCAAGTACATACTCAAATTGATGGTATTGTTTAGTTGTGTATATACTTAAGACTAGTTTCAAGTGAACAATTCACATTAACAATAGACCAGTTGACCAGTTGTCAAACATTTCTTTGTAAAGAAGAACAATCACATTTCTTAAACAGGTTATGCAGTGCACATTTCTTTCTCGGTATACAGGAACTTTGCAAAACGTCCGTATGCGATCCGAAGAACATGAATCCTTATCGATGGTGGTATTTTAAAAAGACCACACTAGCATTCTCAGCTTTAATAAATTTAGTAATAATCAGGCATGCAATTCGATTCGTACAGCATGGTTTTCTTACAGAAATGTTTGCCACTTTCACAAATATACTAATGAAGTATTTCTTTTCATAAAGATTGATTAGTTACATTTAAATAAAAAAAAATATGGTCACTCAATGTGCAATATATTAAAGAAAATATTATCTCGAATGCTAAAAAGCATTTAACAAATATAGAAATTCAAAATCTTCTGCATAAATAAACTAAACAAATCCACCGTGTTACTATCAAAGTGTGATGGGGATATTGAATAAGTTTCGAATAGAAATAAGCAACACTGCTCAAGGATCTGAAAGATTTAGTCCATGACGTCAGTATTAGACGAACCGGTAAACAAAAGCAATCATAAAATTACTTAACATTCTTGGGAGATTGAATATCAATTAAAACGTTTAATTAGCTGACACATCGATCATTGAATGACAATTGCATTTGTTCCTGTTTTCCAAAGTTCCTCCAAAAAATAGGAAGAAATTAAATGCAAGTAAGAGAAAACCTAATCTACAATACTCCTAAGTACGAGTGGCTTAAAGTCAATATCATTATAGAAACTATAGAACTGAAGGGTGCTCCCCGATTAGCGCTTCGTTCATGGATAAGTGTATTCAAGCACATACACACGAACACAATGAAATACTTATACCGCAGATCAACGGACCGGAACAACCGTACAGTATATGCACGTCCAAATAGTTGGAAAGCTGTGTAAGTAATGCCCTTTAACACCGGATCAGAGAAACAAAAAGCCATAATTACAATAAACTATAAATAAGTTAATGCGACAAATTATGGTATATTATGATAAGACTTTTTAAATTGGACTATCGGGGGGACTAACTCATTAGGGAACCATACTTTCCTTTAACTACGCTGCGAGAAGTACAAACAAACCATTTTTAAAGAGGCAGATCCCAATTAGTGCATATCAATTCTAAGTGTAAACATTTCAATCCTTAAAATTGTACTCGAACGGTTTTTTTACAAATCATCATCATCATCATCATCATCATCATCAACATCATCATTATCATCAACTTCATCGTCATCATCATCCTAATCATCATCATTATCACCATCATAATCATCATCATTATCACCATCATTGTCATTATCATTATGCAGACAACAATGACGACGGATAAAATTGACGACGATATTGCTAATGAATCTGAAACGCAACAACAACATTTATTTATACTTTATGCGTTGGGCACATCAATCCATCATTAAGATTTTTTTTTCAGATTACCGATGACCCTTATTGTCAATTTTGATCATTTAATTCTTGGCTCAACAAAGGTTACTCACAAACAGTAGACAATACTGTGTTGTAAACATGTTTAAAAAAGGTTTGGGGTATATTTTGTCGTCAAATTAAACATATGAAGAAACGGACATGTTTGAATTGTCTAATTTGATACAATAAATTAATAAGGTCCGATTTCATAACATGTATTATATGCGTGAATTTTTTTATGAATAGTCTTTGTTGTAAAATCAGGATGTTGAACTATTTTATTGCTGTTAAAGCATGAATGAATGGTAACCCATATAATTGTTAGTGTTTCGAATCTGTTCGCCTTCTTGCTGCATTTATAAATGTGGTGGTTCCATCTTATTCCTTATTGTAAAATGGTACGTGAAATGTTTTATACCCAATTAAGGTATATTTTCCCTCCGTTCTGTAGTACTATTGTAGTCTCAAATACGAGATATCACCAACTGAATGTTCATCACAAATCGTTGCATATGCCTCCGAAACGGTTGTCACGCACTCCTTTTATTCCTCGTTATTAAAAAATAAGACCATTGTCACATGGTCCGTGACATCATAGTAAGGCCCAAAAGTCATTTGTGAAGTATCAGTTCAATGTAAAGATTTTAAAAAGGTCGGAAGTTGTTGATCTAATAAGATATCAAAAACAACATACTTGCCTCGAAAAAAGCTTTATAGCGAGCATTATTTTGTTGTATAAAACATCGATTCGGTTTAAACAAGGATTGACCTTAAAATTAACACATTAAATAACATTCAACTCGCAGTACGCCTGTTAAGTCACTTAATACGGTCATAATATGTGACAAAATGAAGCCAAGTATTCTGGGGAGGGGATGGATGGGTGTTAAAACAACCCAGATCCTAGTATTTAAGCTTCAAAAGTGGCTGCATAGATGTTAAAGCTGTGGTACTTGGATCGGTATTCTTTTTTAATTAATTGTAGTTTGTTTTGAGTGTTCCAAACTGCGTTTCGATCATTATTGTACAACTTAAATCTTTCAAAAATCTCCTCTAACTAAACATTTGGTTTTAAACAAGTAACACATATACTTGAAAAATAATTATATGATGGTATTGTTAAGTTAAGTATGTGCTTCAGACATCATTTACTTGCGCTAGAACTACGATTATGAATAGTGCAGCCGCCTAAAATCTTCCTTTTTAACGAGAACACTCGCAGCTTTCCTCGATTGCTGAGACATTTCACTAAATTGAAACACTTGATCTACAAATCATCCTTCATAAATATAAGGAGAGTAAATGTTATTTGTTTAAAGTGATATTTAAAAAAATACCTACACAGTACACAATATATGCAACTAAATGTATTGCTAATATTACAATCTTCAGCTTTATGATTTCATTTAAGTACATTTGTTTTTACTGAAATCTTTGAAACCTGTAAACACATAGTACCGGATTTGAATGTTTATGTTGTATATAGTGAATGAAAGCTGAAAATATACTTAATTACACAATGGCAGTCAGTCGGCCATGTAGGATTTGTAAAAAAAAACATTTATTTATAATACAAGTATCACTCATACGTGTTTGCAAGTCCATGTAAGTCTGCCGTTCAAATCCATTTAACTATTCCGACATAATCACCAGGATAGTCACACGATTTGAGATGGAAACATGATTTATTAGAAAACGTAATCTGCAAAAACGGTTCAAATAGCTACATAATTGAGTGCATTTTGTACTCTGCTAGACGAACCGGATAACGAAAGGAATCATGAAATCGCTAGAAAATCACCACCAAAAGTCAGGTGCATAAAATATCAATGACTAAAGGTAAAAGCAGATAAAGCGATGATTGATGGAAAATTGCATTTGAACGTTTTTATCAAAATTCTATTCAACAATGGGAACCATTTTGTAATTGACCCAGACAAAGTAGCTGTACAATATTTAAGAAGTGATCCATTCAATTGATCTTACCATTTTTTGAATTATGTGCTTCTCTAACATTTGGAAGAAGAATGTTTACGATTTTATTGTAAGCATTCACATGAGGAAATGGCGCAGTTTCGCTTGATAGCTTTAAGTTATATTATGGACACCTAACAGTTTATAGGTGTCTATCGCAACCGTTGTTTATTTTAGGTGTTTTCACTATATATACACTTGTATTTGTTATTGCAGCATCAACATACTAAGACAATTTCCCGGAAAGAGAAAAATAATGCATTTGAATATCAACCGTACTTTTGTTTGACAACTGATCATGCATGTATGATGTGATACTAAATTTAGTTTAGTGCAGATTCGTTCATACGACACAAAGACACAGTTTTTTATGGATCATTTCGGTTTACAGGACTGGGTGGGTCACGTAAGATCTCGAATATAAAATATATTTTGATAAACAACTGGTAGCAAGATGAGTTGCAGATAGTTGGTCAGTAACCACATTTTAACTAATTCTTTTGACCTGTAAATTCTTTTCAGCTCAATTCAACTGTAAAAAATGTCCATAATATCATTTAACAGACCTTACCAACCTGGCAATATATGCGAATGACTCCATAGTTTTGAAGCAGAATACAAATACAATTTAAAATAGCACATATAATGCTACAACACAATGTTCAAGTCGTCATAAATAAAAATCGAATACTCCCTGATAATTTATTGACAAATGCGAATATGTCAACAGAGAAATATGTAGATCATCGATTGTTTAGCATGCGCAAGCAAACATGCAAATGGTATGTTGATGATGACGAGGATGATACGGATGATGCTGATGCTAAATCTTGAAATGCAAATATCAGTATAAACTTCTATAATACTTTTTTTCGATAGAATAAATTTAATTTCTTATAGGTAAGTAACAGTGTATACTTTGTGATATAGTTGAAATATCGTAAGAAATTAATTGCTAAATTGAGAGGTACACCTAATTATTCGTAAACAAGTTAGACAACGGCGCTCTCATTTTTGAGAATATCACATTGCTCTCCCTTTAATTGTAATTCACTGATTTCAGCATACTAGCTGTTTAATTTATTTTACTGAAAATAATGACAAATAAACGGTTTTCTTAATGGCTAAATCATATTGTATGTTTATAATATATTCAGTTTATATTATTCTGCTATCGTATTATCCATACAATTTATTATGAGCATTCACCCAATGGAATGCTTGTTCTTTATTGCATGAGCAGTAAAAGATGTAAATAATGAAACTATTTTGTACTTATAAATGACAACAGTAAATGTGTCTTTTTAAAAATGCCATAATTAATGGAAATTTAAAAAAAAACAACTTAACCATACATTTGGATCAGCGAATATTCATCACCAACATAACTATGATTATATCCCTCTATAGACAAAAAACTGGTAATGGTTTAACAAAACAACATTATCAGTATGATGTGTCTTGTCTTAACATAACGTTACAACTGAACTTGATGCCCGCAAGCCTATAGAAATAATTGAGGTCGATGACCAAAATAGTTTTAAAGAGTATATATAATTCTTAATTTAGGCCCGATGGTAGTTCCCATTCAATTGTCTTTAAAGGTCAATTTCAAAGAAAATCAAAAGTCACTATAGTTAACGCTATTTACATTAAAATATGATTAAATTATAGGGAAAATAACGTTTGCGTGTTGTGTTTAACCTGAAAAGGATGATTGTGTTGACTTTTATGATCGTAACTCGCAAAGCGTTGATTCGCTTATCTCCCCTGTTCTCCCTAGTTTTGTGACGTCACAGATGTACAAGCATTTTCGCATCCGCTTAGAAGATAAGCGTTAGTTCAGAATTCGGGTTTTATTTTTCTGTTTTTATTGATATGGAAAATGGTTATATGTGCGGCCTTTGGCTGTAAATCACGTTCTGGAAAAGATAATGTGATTTTTGTCCAGTTGCCAAATGACAAAACACTGAAAAAGATTTGGTGCATTAAAATCGGTCTTGCTAGCCATGCTTCCAAACACAGTTTTCTCAAAACCAAACAGACAGCCGCGTCTGTTTCTGCCACGGCATCGATCCGCAAAATCACGCCGCGTCTTTACACGCGGCGATTACCCGAGTAAAAATATTTACAAATAGTTATTGTATACTATAGCAAATGCTGAATAATTTTAACATTCACGAACATTAGAAACAGATACAGATAATACGCTGATCAATATATTTACTTCTGCGCGATTGTGTTAACATTTTGCCAGCTTCTCTGCATACTTCATACAATTACCATCGGATGTCATCTGTCAAAACTATGATAATTCCGTATATGGCCAATTTCCATTTTTAACATTAATTCTGGTAAATATTGACGAAACGGTGCTCATATTCATAAACAGAAACTTTCACCATTTTTGCTAAAGTATCAAACGAATTTCGGCATATGTTTCTTTTTAAAGATTTGATGAAATTTCGATTAAAAGTTTCGTAGTGAATTTCAACTTAAGTACCGGGGTATCTCGCGAATTATTTGCCATTGACAATTCCTTTGAATAAAATAAAAATCAAACACGCTGTATCGTTATCGTTACACTCTTTTAGTTCGTTCATTATTGAACAATTACATTCAATTGCATACATTTGTATTGTACTGTATTCTGATTGCACAACAAAAATCATTGTGTACAATTCATATTCTTTTGCAACGAGCAATAAACAACTTAATTTATATTTAGATATCATAACGTGTACAAGTTGTTTCTGTATTTAAACATTTGTTTGTATTTAAATTGTCAAAATTATTTATACTTCGTGTCGTCTGTGTATGGTGTATGTTGGATGGTTGTCATTTGTTTTTAGAAATTATTTTGACAATAAATATCGTTATTTTAAATGTTTTAAGCAAGTCTCGTTTCCGAGATTATATACGGGAATTCACTGTGTGAGCTACTTCGATATGTTTACTGATCTATAAAAATCATTGTTTTGACAGACGGCACGTGCTTTTCTAAAGTTTGTGTGTCGTAATACAAGGGATATTGGATGTTCAGGACTTGATTGGGCAATAAAACAAAGACGCGGTCTGCGGTTTTCGGTAGAACGTTTGTACTGACGAACATAATATTTAATACTGCACGTGCCTATCTTACATTTAGGGATCAAAAACACGGGTCGAAGCCACTGTGCTCTTTTGGGCCATAAAACACAATCCCGATGGCTATTTTCAGTAGCACGCTAGGTCAGAAACTAACAAGTTAGAGTTATAAATCACAGAGATTATGATCTGAGAACTGCATGGAGACTGAAATGAAACAAAATGCCGACAAATCAAAATGGACGCAGCCTCATGTTTCAATTTAAAATTCGACATGTAGACATATATGATGCACTTATTAAAATCAATTATGGTTTCGTCGTGGCTACAAACTGAGAAAAGCCTAAACAACATTAAATTATCACTAATCCAGGCGCGGGAGCCTACAGCTAGGTGCAAGCACGGTTTCCTTTTATCATCGGCGTCTAAAAAGACAACAAAACTGGCATGTGCATGGGTGTGAAATACATGTTGAAATTTGGAAAAAAGACATATTCTGTTTATATCTGCTAACAATACTGTATATTTGACGTTAGAATTTGTAAACGGCGCGCTAACATAAAACAATCAGAAGTGCGTTTCTGATTACAAATTGGTGTTCTTATTGGGGAATTCAACAAAACATTTATATTTGTAATATATTTGTAATGGATTAAATATTAATTGGTTAAACAGCTTTCCGTGTCGAAACAATATTTTGATAACATAATGCATAAAAAGCACGATTTCCAGGAGGATTACACCCGGTTGCTATCATCAGTAACTGACCACGATTGTATCGTGGAGGAGTACACATAAGTGTGGTATATATAACAATGCCATAACACTGGACTAAACCAATTAAATGATCGATAGATACAAAGAAAGAATACAATAATTTAGATAGATGATGAAAAATCTAAAAACGAACACTTTAAGGCTTTTTCTAGCCATTTTTGGAAAAGGAGTCAGGTCTAATTGGGATATTTTTTAATCGATAAATGGCGTGTACTGTACATACACGGTCTAATTTCATGCAATTCATCTTCATTATGATCAGATTCGTCAAAAAGTGCATCATTTAACATACAAGTATTGATGTAATAGCAATACAGTTTATCGTCTCGGCATAAATAACGCCGTTGAAAAATAGCGGATGTACAGCTCTGACGTCACAGCAAGGGAGGTAAGTCAGTCCAACTTTGAGAAAAAGGTGCGTTATTGGAAGATTTGCCTGGGGATTAATGGCATAAGGCTTAACGCTTAATTGTTGCAAATAGTTTTATTCCGCATCTCAAACAATTATCTTTAATATTATAAAGTTTCCAAAAGTGTTAAAATTGACATTTAAACAACCAAGTCCTAATTTTGCAAAATATTAGTTTGGGGTAGACGAGGAAATTGAGACATTGTTTTTAACCTTGCATCTACTGGTACAAATATAGTTCAAAAAGAATAATAATGGTGTTTTTTATAACCACTTTATTTATCTAAACATGAATGCAATTCAAGAAAAGTTTTAAAATGGAAATACCAACATGATATATATCTTGCCTGATACAGTCTTTTTTGCATTGTGTTCCAATTAATCAATTAATATTTTATAAGATGAATGCAAATCTTACATTTTGATATTACTGCATCATAGTACATGTTAAATACTTTACTTCATGCACTACACATGTTTAAAATATTGTTTATGCATATTTTTCCAATCTGGCAACCATTATCAATGTCAAAAATTGCGTATTTACTCATAATTGTTGTTAGCAAATTGTGATTTACACTTTAAACCTTGCACTAGCCAAATTATATGCTATGTATATGTATTTATTTCAAGTTTAATGTTAACCTTGCTGAACTCATCAATGATATGTTTCTAAGCAACACGTCAACTCTAATGAGTATTAACTAATGTTAATAACAACACAACACGTGCTTCTGCTAAGACGTTTAATATAGAAGTGCGGCATCAGAAAACAGGGTACAGGGTTAACGTTGGCGGGAGCCGTAGTCTGTTTCACAATATAAATAGTGGTGGCTATAGTCTATTTCATAGTAGAACATTTCATAATAGAACAATAATAAAAAGCCCCTGACACAAGACTTACTTCCTACTCAGGCGATAACATACATGTATTTGGCAAAATAAATCTCAAATGCAAATACCGGGCATCAGAAAACAGGGTACAGGGTTAACGTTTGCGGGAGCCGTAGTCTGTTTCACAATATAAATAGTGGTGGCTATAGTCTATTTCATAGTAGAACATTTCATAATAGAACAATAATAAAAAGCCCCTGACACAAGACTTACTTCCTACTCAGGCGATAACATACATGTATTTGGCAAAACACTTCTACTAAACCTCCCCCTTTCCATCACTCATCCATGCCTTTCACCTTTAGACTAAATAATACTTCATATGCCATGCGTAAACTTATTTTATGTCATGCAATTTCACTACATTGACATTGACACATTTTAGTACATTATTATATACAGCTACATTATGAAACAATAACATATAGTTTTCCTTAGGAATCACATGGTCACTGACACAGGTCAAACATGGACATGGTTATCTGGCTTGACAATGTGAAAACACATCGGTCAATGTCACGTGAATGTGTAATTTCACATTTGGTCATTAATGCATTTATATACTCCAATTAATACCAAGTATTATCACTTTAAAGGGACTGTCAACCACGACGACGAAGAAAAGAAAAGTTGTAAAATACCGTATTTTTTTACAACTATTAGTTTATATTGATTAAAATATCACGACTGGTATATTGCCATACTTGAAAAAAAGTTGTTAAGTTTTCATATTTTCAGTATATTTGGTAATACATTTTACTGGGTATGTCTACCAGGTAACTACCAGTTAATTTTAAATAACGCCAGTACATTGATCATCATCTTCACGTGGTAAATCAAGGAATGCAAATGGTGCGTGCGTAGTGAATTTTATATATTTTATATATAAAATGATCCATCTACTTGCGTTATTTATAGTATGTATATCGATATGTCAACTATTTTCGCGATGTACTTTCGATTTCGCATCGCGAAATTTTATTACCGAATATACTGAAAATATGAACTTTTTAAGTCATGTAATAAACCAGTCGTGATATTTTAATCCATATAAACTAAAAAAAATACGGTATTTTAGAACTTTTCTTTTTTCGTCATTCGTGGTTGACAGTCCTTTAAAAAGACAATTAAAGCCCACATATTTTAAATCTATACATCACTTAAGTTAATATGCAAACTATAAATTAATCGCTTTCCGGGAATATTCTGCATATAAAACAGTGAACACATAAACAAAACTCACATTTCTGACCTAATTCCAGGGTTTACACATAGATCAGCGAAGCTTCCTAGATAAAAAAAAATAAATTAACCGATCAAATTCACCGGGTTTTAAGTAGAATCACACGGAAAAAATATATAACTATATTCTTTTTCAGTAATCCAGGTTAACACATAGGTTATTCTGGCCAAAGGAAATACATTTTTTTCTCTCAGGATATCAGCATTCCCCCACCCAATTTAAATTTATGTCCCATATCTTATTTTATCTCCTTTTCTCTTTCTCTTCTCTATTTTCTAAATAAAGTTTAACACCATGTCACAGTTGTTAATAACTTTTTGCAAACGATGCATTATCACTGTAAACTCATGTGCCACTGTATTAGTGATTTGAGCTTAATAAAGGTAATGCTGTTGTTGTTGGTGTTGTTGAAAGATGACAATCGCATACTATTTCATATAAACCCTATTTAAAATTGTAAAATACAGAATACAAACATTCCATCCATACTGTTGTTATTGCATGAAATAAAAAGATATTAATATTGATAATGTTTTGTACAAATAAATGACAACAGTGAATTACCATTTTTGATACTGCAATAATGAATGAATAATTAATAACATAAAATACATAAGTTTGCTCTTTATACAAAATGCAATATTAACATATATACGATAACTAAATTATTTCAGCGCATGAAAATCTATTCATCTCAATGTGTATATACAAATATATTATGCATAGTGAACTATAATCACCGAATACCAATGTAAATGCGAATGATCAGCACGTAGGTTTATGATCCATGAAGAATAATAAGAAATCATAACAAATTGGTTATTATGTTACTAATTTTGAATATTTTTAACTTGAATATAAAGAAACTCCAGCTGTTCCAGCCGTATTGCGTTCTTATTATACATAATTTCGTGGTCCTTTATTTATGGCAAGCGACCAATTGTCAAAATAGTACGTACGGTACAATACGACAAAAACATACACACATAGAAGAATAAAGATGGGGTCACCGCCTTGCAACGGTCAATACAAAGCACTTGCTGTTAAAACCAGTTTTAGAACTCTCAACCAAACGCTTGGTCCAGCAATATTCATAATACATTAAGGTGTAAATAAAATTTGACCTCATAACATTTTAACTCAAATTAAACAAAAATAAAAGGGAACTGAAACGCATTCAATTTAATTACCATGTACTTTTTCAATAGAAGATAAAGAGATCAGAAAACAGAGCTACAACTTTATTGAGGAACGATGAAATTAAATTACGCGATACAATTAAATTACGAATATTGGCTCTGTTGAAATCCATATTACATAGCCTTATTGTTTATGTGACTGTAGTATACAAGGAAAATAAATGTAAAAGAAAATGAATGTAATACCTTAAAAGAATAACTAAACAGACTGAGGCAATAATTTATCATAATTATACTAGTTATGATATTAAGCCAGGGGCGTAGCAACCCGTACGCAAAAACGCAGTTGCGTAACATTTAAAAATCGACGTTACATTATAACGCATTGTGCGTTAGATGAATGCAAGAGAAATGTATCGCAGACACCACATTTGAGACAATATTAGGTCGAATGTACCTGCAGCCAACCCATATGGCTTTTGGAAGCTAAATATGTACATCCAATTCGTTGACCACCTGATTTCGGTATAAGAAACAAGACTCATGGAATCTGAGCCTCGGCACATAGCTCAACATTTGCTCCCAAAGAAAGACGTTGATATAATTCACGAGGTTTGTGAGGGGATTTTCCAGGCATATCAAGAAGAACTTTCGGTAACGACAGACGTGTTCTAATCCGAGATCAGAAGATGGAGGATAAAATGGACGGGACAGGGTCATCCCAAGGTAGATCTTCAAGAGACTCTGAATTTAATGAACGAACAGATTTACCCAGGGATCTCTGATATACTTAATGTATATGGTCGGAAGCCTGTGTCAACCGCTACAGCTGAACGTTCCTTCAGCACCATGCGAAGCTAACAAAAACGTAGGAACATAATGATAACAGTGAGAAGGTCCGGATAAGGTTTGCTCAACATTTACGGGGAAAAATAAATATCTGCAGAATCTGTTTTGGACATATTTACGCGAAAAAAAGAAAGCAAATGGGCATTGCTTTTTCAGGACAGATCCGACTGAAACAATTGCATTCAATAAACTTTACAAAAGATTTTGAAACAATATAAAATGGCCGTGATAGCATCAGAATCTGAGATTTTACAATTATTATGATGGTTCATTCCTTTTCCAAAAAGTTTTTTATACTTGGTAATATTGTGTTTTTTTTAGAATTGTTTTAAATAAATGTCCACAAGGTTACGGAAGATCGAGTTTTCGGCTCGGTAATCTTTCTTTCCGACGTTTTTTGTCATTATTTATTTTCAACCACCACTGTTCTTGTGGGGAAAGCGGCCCAATGCTTAAAAATATTGTCGTATAGTGCCCGAGAAGATATCAGTTGAACAGAACGCCGCAATAAAACTGACATACTGTTGAAATTGGCGTTTTGCACTATCCAATCAATAAATCGAAGAACTCTGACTGGGTCTCGGCGACTTCAAAATAGTGAAATAAAAAACGAGTAAAATGCAACCAAATTGCGTCTTCATTTCAATTGTTTTAGGAGAGATACCCCATACCCCCTTGTGAGAGGGGATTACCCCATCGCAAACCATCCCACGTCTTGGCGCTTCGCACCTCGCCAATGCCGTAGAATTGGAAGTTGTGTAAACTGCATTTTCATCTACCAACGCCCCTGACAAGTATAGTTTTCGTTTGAATATATTATCTCCTAAATCTATACGGTATTCTGTTTAGGTATTACATTCATGTTTATTTAAATTTATATTCCCAGTATATTACAGTAACATAAATAACCAAGCTATGTAATATGAATCCTTTACACCCAATATTGCTGCTTCTTCTCGTATTTGTTTGATGATGATCTGACATATTAACTAAATGATTCCTTATTATTGAAACTTTATGAAAAGCAGAAGGAATGCAGTTGGTACTTATTCGTAATTTCATTTCAGCGTTCCTCAAAAAGTTGTAACGATGTTGCTCTGGTCACATTCATACCATTGAGTATTTAAATGGTAGTTAAAGTGAATGCGTTTTAGTTCCATTGTATTACTGTTTAATTTGAGTTGCAATGCTATAAGGTTAAATTGTATTTACACGTATCATGACTATTGCTTAGCCAAGTGTGAGGTTGAGCGCTCTAAACCCGGTGTAAACTCCCAGTGCTTAGCATTGACCGTTCCAAAGCGGTGACCCCAGCTTTATTTTACTATGTGTGTATGTTTTTTTTGCTTTGTAACGTACTATATTGGTAATTGGTTATTTGCAATATACAAAGAACCACGAACGTGTATAACCTTAGTACCTAGCATATAATCAAATATAATACTTACACGTTAGCTGTAAAACTTTGATAAGGCCTTTGCAGACTTCGCTTGAACAAACAAAGTGTACATAGATACATATACATAGAGAAAAAATGGTTGGTGACGTTTGAGATCAAGGCGCGCATATGAAGCTATTATTGTTACCGACCAATATTTAAAATCTGCATTGCAATATATACAGTTTTACTATTTAACAATAATACACCACTTTTGTATTTCGAGGTTGAAGAAGGATTGTGAACCATTTGACTTAACTTTGGCGTCGAACTGGTCACCATCGAGACCAGGAAACTGGTGTAGATCACGGCCCCAATAGCTTAGGTTGGGGTTCTGTAGATATACCTTGAAATTGCACGAACGAGTAAACGCATTTTCGGACGTATACAATTTATGAGGAAACAACGATATTTAAGCGCGTCGAGTTCACTTTTTAAGTTTAAAAACAATATGAAGGCTATTCAATTTAATGTCCCAGAGGTTCATTGACAGCTGCTTCAGGTGCAGTCTCACTTGTATCGTGGCGTCAGTTACGTCGCACTGTCGGAAACGCTGTCCGAAATATCAGCGTTCGGTTATAACGCCATTATAAACGGCGTAGGACTGTTTACCACCGAGACCATCACAGTCGTATTGATCCTAGTTGTCGCTAAACGTGTGCAGAGTTTGAAGATCGTCAAATATAAAAATTGCCTGCATGAGCGTGAAAACGTGTATTCACAATTGCTGAATCTATGGGGGAAAAAAACGTGCTATTACAGCTTATCTACTAGAGGCACCTGAAACGCTACTTCCGGTGCAGTATTGCCTTTATGGAAACATGTTTAAATAGGTGAGGAAGTATGGAAACGGAATGAGATTTTGGTCTAGTATATTACTTCAAAAACTGAATCACAGATAACAATTAAAAAAATATGTTGAACAAAGCAAATAATTATTAAAAAAAATATATCTGCGCTATGCTAGAAATATATTATCCGAATTCAGGTAACCGAAAGGTGACCAATATGCCTCTAGTACAATAAAAGTTGTATCGAATTTCATATACATATATGTCACTTTTTAATAGAAAAGACCTGTTTCAAAAGCGCTCAAATATTGTTTTTTCTTCATTTGTTTTCTTAAAAGTCTTAAAACCTGTTCACCTACTCGTACAGAAAAATCGTTTTACGGCGTCCTTTACCTTTACCTTTACATGCCATTAGGCCCGTTATAACATACAAAAGGCCACTGGGCTCGATGGTTACCAGTCCTCCGACAAAGTTAGCCCAGCACGTTCCTATTCATTCCTCAATCGAAGAAATAGCGGGCTTATCATTTTAAAATACTCTGATTATACACCTTTAATTGACGTTTCGGCATAATGCCTTTAGAAGAATTAGCCGATGGTATTAAAATTGTAAAAAATCATTTCGATACAATAATCTGGTTGAAACTTGACCACTTATTTTTTAATATATCAGAAGATTTTTATATATGCGCAACATATGTATGGGGCATGAGTCTCCAGTTTATAACACTTTTAATGTAGATTTGTTTGAAATTTTAGAAAACGATATAACTTATTTTTCTGAATTCGGTAAAATCTTTGTTGTTGGTGATCTCAATAGTAGAGTTGGCAATAAATTCGATTACATTGTACACGATATAATTAATACTGTTTATGATGACGCCGATTACTGTCCAGATAACACCTCTGTGAGGGCCTCAGTTGATAGCTCGATAAATAGTCACGGAGTAAAATTACTGGATTTATGTAAATCTACTTGTTTACGAATTTCTAATGGTAGAGTTGGCAATAGCTGTAAGCAAACTTTTTATTCCAATAACGGTACGTCTGTAATTGATTATTTGTTGGCAACCGAATACAGCCTTTCTAGTACATCTGATTTTACCGTGCATGATTTTAACGAATTTAGCGATCACGCCCCGTTACATTTTTCATTATTATGTAATAATGTCCCGTCCGATTACCAGTCATTCACTGATGTCAAGTATAAATGGGACGTGGGCAATTTCGCTCACAAATTATTTCGTTGTTACCTGTTTTTAATACCATTGTACAAAATGTAGATTTTTCATGTAGAACGTCAATTAATAACGTGCTGAATAGATTTACTGAAACTATTCGCAGTATTGCTGATCCGTTATTTTCCAAAACATGTGTTTATAAAACAAACCCTAGTTTCAATGTAGATAGTTGTACAACGAACGCAGAATGGTTTGACAACGAGTGCATTACTGCACGAAATTTATATCACGAAGCTCTACGTATTTTTAACTCTTGTAAAACAGATCTAAATAGAGAAGAACTATGTACAAGTAAAAGGCATTATAAGGATTTAATTCGTAAGAAGAAAGCCTGCTGTTATAGGAAAAAAATGTCGGATATTGAAAATTTAAGAAAACACAAACCAAGGGAATTCTGGCGATTTTTCAAATCGAAAACTAACGTGAATAAAAATAAAATATCTTAAGAAGAATTTACAAAGTTTTTTGAAAACCTTAGTAGCAATATGTCGGATTTTTGCAATACTGAAGCAAAAGATTTTTGTTTAAATAATGATTTTAACTTAGAAAATTCTGCATTTCCTGAACTTGACGTACCTATATCAATTGAAGAAGTTAAGAATGCAATAAAACATTTAAAGCGTAATAAATCATCGGGTAGCGATTGTATTTTAAATGAATATTTTCTTGAATGCAGTGATATTTTGTCTGCCCATTTATGTGATGTATTTAACGGTATTTTTGTATCGGGCTTTTTCCCCGATAAATGGACTGAAGGGGTCATTATCCCTTTGCATAAAAAAGGTGCAGTTAATGATGTCAATAACTATAGAGGGATTACATTAGTAAGCTGTTTTTCCAAATTATTTACCACTATTTTAAATAAACGTATTGAAACATTTTACAATGCAAACACTATTATTTCGGATGCGCAGTTCGGATTTAGGAAAGGTTGTTCAACTGTTGATGCTATTTTTATACTGATGTCGATTGTCCAAAACTATTTAAATGAAAACAAACGTTTGTATGTAATATACGTCGATATGTTAAAATGTTTTGATAGTATTTATCGCAATGCATTATGGTTGAAAATGTCTGGTATACAAGGTAAATTGCTTAGAATAGTAAAAGATATGTATGCAAATGTTAAGTCACGTGTCAAATCATGCTCATCTTATTCAGATTATTTTAGTTATGCTGTTGGACTGAGGCAAGGGGAGGTAATGTCGCCAATTTTGTTTTCTTTATTTGTTGAAGACCTGGAACTTTACTTACAAGATAGCATTAATTCTGGTTTGAATATAGATGATATTGTGTTGATTTTATTATTATTTGCTGATGACATGGCTATTTTAGGCAAGTCCCCGGCTGAAGTTCAAACTCATTTAGATAATTTATACTTATATTGCAATTCTTGGGGGTTAAATGTTAACACTGCAAAAACGAAAATAATGGTATTTCGGAAGAGAGGGGGATTAAAAGAAAACGAAAAAATGGGTATATAATGGTAATGCTATTGAAGTTGTTGATAACTTTAACTATCTAGGCACAGTGTTGAATTATACTGGAAGTTTTAAACTAAGCCATGAGCATTTGATTTGTAAAGCCCTTAAGGCCATGAATACATTATTGTCTAAATGCAACGAATTTGACATAAAACCGAAAAAAAATTGCCAGTTGTTTGACTCTTTTGTGGGTTCGATATTAAATTATGCTTCAGAAGTATGGGGTTTCACGAAGTCCGATGATTTAGAACGTATACATTTAAAATTTTGCAAACGCTTACTTCAGGTAAAAATAAATACATGTAATGTTGCTGTTTATGGAGAATTGGGTAGATATCCATTGTATGTAAACAGGTTTGTTAAAATTATTAAATATTGGTTTAAAGTTCTGAACAATGATAATATCATAATGAACACTGTGTACAAACAAGCCTTGAGCGACTGTAATAAAGGTTTTACAAACTGGGTCTCAAATGTCAAGAACATGTTAAATAATTTTGGATTTGGTTATGTTTTTGAAAATCCAAACGTTGTACATGTTAATAGTTTTATTAGCGAGTTCAAATGTAGACTTGTTGACAATTTTAAACAAGAATGGTACGGTAAAATTAATAATAGTACTGTATTAGATAATTATAAAGTTTTTAAAAACTGTCTGGAATATGAAACATATTTAGATTTACTACCTAGACGACTGCGACTATTTTTTGTAAGATTAAGAGTCTCTGCACATCCTTTTAGAATCCAAACTGGGAGATACGCCCAAAATAACATACCACGAAATGAACGTTATTGTTTATGTTGTAATGACTTGGATTTAGAAGATGAATACCATTTTATATGTATATGCCGATGTTACACTGATCTTAGGAAAAAATATATAAGCCGCAAATTTTATATAAACCCATCCGTATATAAATTCCACCAGTTATTAGTTTCATGTGACAATCAGTTATTTCAAATGTATGTATATATTTGAAGGAAGCTCTTGCTTTAAGAACACAATTCTAAATAATGTTGTTTAAACAAAGTCATTACCGCTTTGATGGGATTTACGTATTCTTGCAATTAATTGTGTGTTTTTTTGTGTGTTTTTTTTGTATTCGCAAATGACCATTTATGTTAAGTTTAAAAAAATCCATTACCGCTTTGATGGAATATACGTATCCTTGCGTATGCGAATGTACGTATTTTTGCAATTGATAGTATTTATTTACATTTGTATTAGTAAATGACTTATTATGTTATGTTATGTTTAAAAAATAAATTTCATTGCCGCTTTGATGGAATTTACGTATTCGTGTAATTGATTGTGTTTATTTATATTTGTATTCTTAAATGACCATTTATGTTATGCTATGTAATGTAATATTGTTAACCTATTTACGTGACAGAAATCAATGTATATATTTGTGTATGAAGACGATGTACTTATGTATAAGTCTGAATAAACTGTCTGTCTGTCCTTTATCAAAACATGGGAAATTATATGTTTACTACATTTTACGTCTTTTCTGTGAAATGTAGTAAACATATAATTTCCAATGTTTTGTTAAAGGCATTATGCCGAAACGTCAATTAAAGGAGTATAATCAGAGAGTTATAATTATTTAATATCCCTTCGGATAATTCAACTGAGCATTTTAAAATGCTAAATCGAAACATATTGCATGAAGTATTTATAAAATGTAAAGTACATAAACAAATTCAGTGAATGGGATTGATATGAAGTGCCTTTTTTAAAATAAATTAACTCTTAAAGTGAAGAAATGCTAGTTTCCTATTCAGTTTTAATACAGAGTAAGTAACCATATTCAACCATGAAAATGTAACTGGGTTATCATTAAGTAAAATCCAGTACAGTTGTATGTAATTTATATTTTAAATACGGAAAACAGCACAGTAAATTGATGTTTCTTTTATTCGGAACACTTTTTTAATTAATTTAAGCAAGACAGTTTCTTATTCAGTTTATATGAGGCATTGGGAACGAGTTTATGTTTCTTTTTCAGCAATACTGAACTGAAGTATAAATAAATAAAAAAGTTGAAATGAGCTAGTATACAAATGTTTAGCTCATTAGTACATGTTAAATAAATGTAAACGTATTTTAATTTGTCGATTTGCATGAAGTATTCGTATTAGAAAATTCAGTCCTGTATCACAAAGAAATCCTAGTACATAATGAAGCAGAAAAATGAACACAATATATCGTAATACAAACACTTAATGTGTTCTCGAGTTGATTGGCGTATACTTTAATTGCTGCATCATTCATGTTATTTGAGTAAATTACAAATAAACATTTGCTAATACGGTTTAAACAAGAAAAGGGAGCCACGTCCTTATCTTTAAATTAATTCCTGAATTTAACTACGTTTGATTGAGTATATATATTGCCTTAAGAATAATAAGTAGTATTTATCTTGAAAAGCTTTACTCAAATACGTTGAGCTTGAATGAGGGATAAGTAACTGTTCTTTATTCTTTATTATGATAAACTATAATGAACTCAGAAAAAGAAACCAACTCAATCTGCATTTGTATCTATTTCGATGAAACCACATTGCTGTATAATGTCTAAAAAGATACTGATACCACATTACCGTAAATTTTCTTATAAGATGACTAGATGGAATATTAAATGGCATAATTCACATAGGTATCTGATACCCTAGCGATTTCGACTTTACGTCTTCTTCAGATGTGTATGCAGATATGAGTAAAACCATGTGCCAAAGACTAGCGCCCGGAATGTTTATGATATCGATGAGATTGTAAAATTTGAAGCTTACTATTTAGCAGCCAGTCTATTTAATATGTATGAGCCGTTTTATTGCTTTGTATTAATTAACGCATTTTAAAATTGTGTTATAGACTGGCGTCCGCGATGTTCAGTATATCTATATAATATTACAATACTAAAATTTGCAGTGAACGTTTTGCATTTTCAGTATTGTTTCAAATTTACATTCCGTTTTGTGAATATTTGCCTATATATAAAAATTGCGTGTTATAAAATGGCGCCTCACATGTTTATTTTATCGATCTAAGGTTACAATGGTTAAAATTGAAGTGAGTTTACCAATATATGATCTTATGAACAAACAAAAGTTTCTAACTAAAACTTTTTCTTGTAAATCCTTATAAAACGAATAATGATAGAATTGTTATCACACACACTATGTGTTATTAGAATTAAAATGTAAATGAACACAATTTGTTAAGAAAATTGTAACGAACAAGTCTAATAGCGAGTATTTTAAGTTTCCTGTCAATACTTTTTTTATTTCATTTCAACTAGTACAATAACTCAAGTATCGTTTGATTTCAATGACATACATAACGAACTTGTTGCGCCGATACTGTAAGGTGAACCCGTATTACAATTTACGCATAACCTAAATCGTATCTTAATGTCGTATCAACGAATCTGCAAAGACTAGCAAGGATTTTCATACACTGTACGTGGTTTTTTGCATAAAACTCTTCTACTAAACATTAGACAATTGTATATAACTGACTGCTATTGTTTTATGTTCAGGTACTTTTTCAAAACTCTTATTCGTCAAATTTTATTTGATTGGCAAAAACATACCGTATATACTCGCTTTAACATATATAAATCGTCCATAACAACATACAAAATATTTATTCAATTTGAAAACAAGAATGATTTATGTTAATTATCTTAATGTCTAAAAGTCCATATCGGTTTAAGATTCATTTCTCACGACATTTTGTTTTCACATATGCATTTATATACCAAAGTTTTGTATCTAAAAACAAACTACTGTATCTTTCATTTTGCATTAATAAAAAAATGAAACAAAACGTATTTACCGGATTGTCAGTTCCAAAGATGATAATGTACATACTTTAAACCGTTCCTGTGTATACATGTTACACTTCAACGTCAGATGAAAATTATAAAATGTAAGTTGTAGTTGTCATTGAACCAGCACTCTTATTGTGAAGTTTCATTATTTGTTATATTTCCGGAATTTCCATGAAGCAAGTTCGGCGTATTAATAGAGTTAAGTCGGGATGTGTGATTGATTATCAAATCGTGCCCTCGTGTAGTTGTTTGGTTGCATGTTAAAATCGTTTAGTCGAGTTTTTTTTCCAGTTTATCAAACGAAAAAAATCCTTTCTGAATTTGGTTCCACTGAGACAATACAAGAAGAAATTTACGGAGTTTTTGGTGTACATAAGCATATTAACAACTGCCCACCAGAAACCTAGTTCCGCCATTGTTGAATCATCTGCGTCCAGGATCCAGTATGTTTCACCGGTGAGATATATACTTACTGGAGTAGTGATCAAGAGAAAAACAATGTTTAGCGTAAACAGCATTGCTGTTGAAGACGACTGTTTTGCATGGCAAATTCCTTGTTGCTGACCACAAGATCGAGATGATTGCGAAGGTTCAACGGTCGATTTAGTTTTCTTCTGACTGTTTAATACTTTGAACAATATCAACACGTTTCCTATTACGATAATCGCAAAGGGGACAAAGCAGTACACGCACATGTCAATCCACGGCTGGACTTTATACTCAAAATACGTGTAGTTTTGATCGATTGCAAAGCACTTCTGTTCAATTGGTATTGTGTTTGTTTCGTTTGTAATTTTAAACACCATACCGTATAGCAAATGCGAAATTTTAACTAATATGAACACACCTTCTGCTACCAGAATGGAAACTGCAGTCGTTTTTGTACACACTGTCTTAGCGCGATGCGGAAGCCAAGAGGAAATCACTCGTTCAAATGTCAAAATGATAAGAATCCAGGCAGAAAAGTCCAAAGAACTATACACCAACCACGTGTGAATCTTACATCCCGCCTAACTTATATGTCGAACATCAGTATAAAAAAGATATATCAACCACTGTCTCAGAAGGCCCGAATACAGAACTAGCAGGTCCGAGCACGCTAGAACCGTCAAGAAAAGTGCCATAGTGGAGACCCGGATGGAGCGCCGATTGAGGACCAGGATTGAGAGACTGTTCCCGATGGTGCCCAGCAAGATGAATACAGGTGGCACTACCTTCCAGATGATGACACCCGCCTTGTAAATACTAAGTTGTTTATAGCAGTCGCTGTCCGTTTGGTTAGTCATTTGAAATATCACAGGTAGATTACTATAAACAATAATTACTATAAGCAATTTAAGTCCATATAGTCGTTTAAAACGTATATATATTTACTCTTTTGTTGTTTTGAACAGGTTTATATATGTGTATATTTCCTTCAAATATCGTTTATATTCCCTTTTAATGAATAAAGATTATAATCCTATCGATGTATGTTATTGAATTGGATGTGCGGTTCTATTTTAGCCATGTATCATCGTAATTCAAGTGGATTTTTTGGCGAATCTCATCAACTTTGCAACACGTAGAATAATTACAGACGTTTGTAATAAAACTGATGGTAAAACCGAGCGGTCACGTCACTTTTTTGTTTTGAAAAGCGCGATCGTTAATATGATTTTGCAATACAAAACCTATATGAACGTCTTTGAACATCCTCCATCTGATTTAATGGGTCCCTGTAATCAGCGGAAATTAACTCTCTGTCTTCAGAGGAAATTATCTGCAATTGATAAAGCAAAATTATATTCAACACCAGTATCATGTACACAAAATAATAGTTTCAGCTTGTAACTGATCTTAAGAATTTATTTATCTCGGTTTTATATTTTCCTTTTTAAAAATCAATTAATATGGTTTGTCTTTTACTTAACATTCGAGGATTAGTCATTAATAAGTATTCCTCAATATCGTAAAAAACAACAACACGCGGCTTCTGCAAAAAGAGCCATGCTGGCATTTTCAAGTAAAATTGTCCACTAGCAACTCACATTACGATACAAAATATTACATATTTGTTGAGAGTTGAACAAGTTTCTATCTTACGTATTTTTTGCAAATGTTGTATATGATGATTATCTGCCCACAATACGAAACAACTATGTCCAATAGTATTGACAGTGTATCATAGAACGTCTATGGTTGTTTTATCGAGAGATTTCTCCATGGCAAAACTAAATTCCGCCAAATTGAAATACAATAATATTTCCATAAATACAATTACTGGACTATGTTTAATAAAAAAAATGTATACAATTCGAAAGTATTCTAGTTTGTTTCATGTAAATATTTATACAGCATATGCAATTTTATCAAAGCTGAATACAAAAAATACTCAAAATGTACACCGATGTGTTAACAATTGATATTGTACGTAAAGTATCAAATACTTGCAAGAAATGACTATATTAATATCTCATTGTGTATATCAAGTATCTAGTAAATTGTGGAATGAATACACGTTTACCATAACCTGTTGCTTTGGTAAGCTTTTTTCTGTGGAGTTATACTCGCTATACGAGACGTTGCCGTAATACGATATTTGAATTAAACGATGCTACAACATAGATGTGGCTTCTATTTGTCCTCGGAATATGCATTTCGCTCGTGAAAAAAATCAGTTTGAAATATACGATATATATAAAACGCAATAAATACTTCCATAGATTGCACTTTCATGACCGTTCACGAATTGAACAATCTGTGCTGGCTCATTGACTTACTAATATGAATTTATTGATGAAATGGAACATGATGAGTCAATTACAATTGTGTATGCATACAGAACAAAAATTGGTTGACGTTACTGTTTGAGATGTATTTTAATAATGGCAAACATTATCAGCGTTTAGCATTGATGAAGAGGCAAATAAATATGCACTACAATTGTTTTGAATTTAAAATTTATAATTTAATTCCTTGATCTAAACGTTATACTGATTATATATATATATATGCGTGCGTGCGTGCGTGTGTGCGTGTGTGTGTGTGTGTGTGTTCAATATAATTAGATAATGGATTTGCTTCATGATTCTGTTTAATACTAATTGGGTGTTTAAGTATTATTTTATTTGTATTTTACAAATATTTTAAGTAATCCCTGTTCGCTGAATTGCCAAAATATTATTTGTAAAAAAGAATGGTTTTGCAAAAACTTGAGAATCATATAATAATTAGTGGCGACCCCGAATTGTTTATTGCATATCTGTGACATATACAGACTTCACAATAAGACTTCTTTACATATACAAATTATGAAAAAAATGTTCGTACATCTTTAATTAATTCATCTTATTACTACATATATTCTCTATATCTAAGTTTTAAGTTGTATTCGAAAGTTGTTTAGTCAAGTTTTACATTTGCTAAACGTACATATTTCCTTATTATCTCGTTTTGCTTTTATTAAGTAGCAATAGTTGTGGCATTGTCATACAATACAATCTATAATCTTTGAGTAACTGTACTAAATTCATGAAGATTGCACCTGCATGTATAAATATAATATTTGCTCGATAGGCGAGTCTTGCAAACATCATAGATTATCTTGACTTTGGCAACCCTGACGTGTGTTAATCCTGTTTGTTTTAATTCCATTTGTAAGCGAATAAACTAATATGCATTAAATTGTACTTGGTAATGTATTAATACATAGATGAAAAAATCTAAAAATGTTGTGTCAATCTTTTGAATATAAAGAGGAAAAAATGAGGCTACAACATGACAAATGTAACATTTCGTATTACAAGCCATATGACGTCATTGTTTTACGCATTGTCTTAGTGTTTTATCCACTCTGGATCAGCAGACGATTTATTTCATAAATCAATCTCTGGGTTAATGGTCGCCATCTTTCGAACTACTTTCAAAAGTACAACAACAACAATAACAGTAGGAGACAATTTTAATTGCGAAAAGTTGAAAAATTGAGTACATGTGTCACGGTTGTTGAGTGGAATAGTGTTATTTTCAACTGTGTACGAAGCATTTGAACTGGTAGTGGAATAACCGAATTGTTGGTGGAAATGGAATTTAGAAATATATCTAGTAATTCATCATCGTGTAGAATTATCATCAGCATCATTTCTGTGGAACATTGCAATATTCAAAATACAAGTGTATTATAGCTATGGTGCTTTTGACATAGTTCACTAACCATCAAGACTGAAATGTTTCATGCACACAGGTAAAGTAAATAATTGAATTTGTGCAGAATGTTTATTTTTTACAAATTATTATTTAATTTGACCAATTTATTTCAGATAGATTGCACTGAAACTCAAAGTTTAAAGCTTAGTAAGACACTTAAGCCAGTTTTCTGAGAAGAAACAATACTTGTTCAGAGTATAGCAGGCTCATGCGGCCGCTGGTTTATTTATTTTGCCTCGGCCTTTAACCTGGGTCGCTTTGATTTCAGGTGTTTAGCCCCCATATCAACAAGGCTCTCGACCCTTTATGTAGTTATTCACATTGTTTAAAGATTTTGAGAATGCTCACTCGGTGCCAGTGGGGATAAAACAGGGACCTTCTTATAGCTAGATGAATGCATCAAATATGCCAGCAACACTTTATAATCAATAACTTTATAATTGATGATTCTGTTCTTTTAACTACATGTTTGTACATTACTAATTTACCAAAACAATGTGAAACACATTTTTATGCCCCCAAAGGAGGGCATATAGTGATCGCACTGTCCGTCTGTCTATCCGTCACACTTTGCATTTAGGTTTCGAAAAAATGCTCATAACTTCTATGTCGCTTCAGATGTAACATTCATATTTGATATGCATGTGTATATGGACAAGGCCTTCCCATACACACACAAATTTTGACCCCTTTGACCTTGCACTTAGGGTCAGCGTTTAGGTTTTGAAAAATGTTCATAATTTCTATTAAAGCGTTTATCGGGGGCGTATGTCATCCTACGGAGACAGCTCTTGTTTTTGCTACTGTCCTCTGCACAAACCATGATATATCTGCATATATGCATCCAACCAAATCAGTGAAACTATTTGTCACTTAATTACAGTAAACTTATTGCATGTTAACTTTTCAACAATGTATATATATATATATATATATATATATATATATATATATATATATATATATATATAACAAATCTTGAAAAAAAAACACATCAAACTTCAAATTGTTTTAGTAAATTATAGGCTTTAATTGGTTTTGTGACATTGACACCACTCATGCATGCCACTATACAATTATACAACTATGGGACACATTATTTATCAGAAATTCCAATACATCAATATATCGTCTCAGATTTAAGGCAGATAATCTGGTGCTTTTTTGCTGCCATTTTTACTATTACACATTTTTTCATTTTATGTTATGATGCATTGATCTTGTTTCTAAATTAACCAAGCAATCATGTTAAACTTTTGAAGAAAGATGTTGTCTGATAAATATAGAAAATATAATCACTACAAAGTGAACAAAATTCAGTTGAATACTGTGACCAACGAAGATTTGCCAAAGAGCAATTCAGATCATGATTTAAATTAAATACAAGTAATATGAAAGTCTGCCTATTGGATCCCAGTTAAGAGCACAAATTATATCTCTTACTAGTTGTGCAAAAATCATTTAACTGTCACATTTCAAAAGAAAATTTATATAAAAAGGTATTATTAATTGTTAAAACGTTATAAAAGGTTATTTCAATTCACTAAAGCATTTAATTACAAGAACAAGTGCATTTTATGTCCATTACAATACATGTAACAGTATTGGCATTGTATTTATCTGCATTTGATGTGCATTTAATACACTTAAAAATGCAGACAAGACACACTTCTAACAGAAACAAATGTTGTTTTTTTTCTGCATTTTTCCAGCATTAATACTCTTCAAGTGTATTTTTTATCATCCCAAATACACTTTACCAGGAAAAAGGTATGTTAAAATGCATTTTTAGTTTGTTTTAAGTATACTTACAAATGCATTAAGACACTCTTTTTTTGCAAAAAATGTTGAACAAAAACTTGAAAATATTTAATATACTAAAGTGTAGTAATAATTAAAGTTTTGTATGAGCATCAAAAACAGTGTCAAATTCATACCAGTGCCTTTTTAGTAGCAGTAGGCCTTATATGGTCTATTTGTGGTAGAAATAATGCATTTTGTATAATACAACATACATAAATTAAAAAATATAGCTGCCCATACAGTTCAATACAAGGTTCAATTAACTACACTATGCAAAGTTGAAATATGACATCAAGCTTGGAATAATCTTTTCAATAATGAATAATATGCTGTTTTAATTTATAAGTGAAATAGACACTTGCATATAAAAACTGATTTTACATCAAAACTAAATGTTTAATTTGATTTTTAGCTCCACAGGCCATAGGTCCTGTGTCCATCGTGCGTCCGTGCATTAACTTTTCCTTTAAACATCTTCTCCTAAACTACTAGTCCAATTCTGATGAAATTTCTTAGGAATGTTCCTGGGGTGAACCTCTTTCAAATTTGTTCAAAATATGCCCCTGGGGTCAAATTTGACTCTGCCCTGGGGTCACAAAATTGAAAATTTGCTTATATAAGGCCTATTTTGTGAAAACTTTCAAAATCTCCCGTCCATAACCATTGGGCCTAGGGCTATCAAATTTGGTATGTAGAGACATCTAATAGTCCTCTACCAAATTTGTTCAAATTATGCCCCTGGGGTCAAATTTGACCCTGTCCCGGTGGTCACAAAATTGAACATATGCTTATATAGGGTATATTTTGTGAAAACTTTACAAATCTTCTCGTCCATAACCATTGGGCCTAGGGCTACCAAATTTGGTATTTAGTGGCATGTAATAGTTCTCTACCAAGTTTGTTCAAATTATGCCCCTTGGGTCAAATTTGACCCTGCCCGGGGTCACAAAACTGAACATACGCTTATATGGGGCCTATTTTGTGAAAAATTTAAAAATCTTGTTGTCCATAACCATTGGGCCTAGGGCAACTAAATTTGGTATGTAGTGACATCTAATAAACCTCTACCAAATTTATTCAAATAATGCCTGTGGGGTCAACTTTGACCCTGCCCCGGGGGGTCACAAAATTGAATAAAGGCTTATAAAGCGCCTATTTTGTGAAATCTTTAAAAATCATCTTGTCGAAAACCATTTGGACTATGGCTACCAAATTTGGTATGCAGTAACATCTTATAGTCCTCTACCAAGTTTGTTCAAATTATGCCCTTTGGGTAAAATTTGATCCTGCCCCGCAGGTCACAAAATTGAACATTATAAACGCTTATATCTTGCTTATTTTGTGAAAACTTTAAAAAATATTCTTGTCCTTAACTCTAGGATCTAGGGCTACCACATTTTGTATGTAGTGAGATATAGTAGTCCTCTACAAAGTTTGCTCAAATTATGCCCCTGAGGTTAAATTTGACCCAGCCCAGAAGGTCACAAAAGTGTACATGTGCTTAAATAGGGCCTATATTTAAGTATTTGCACATGCAGAGAAATTTGTTTCAGCCTTTTTTTCAGCAGTGGAGCGATACAGGGCCATCATGGCCCTCTTGTTTAAATACTCAAAAAATGAAACCGTGTTTATGCTTGCATAAACACAGTTTATAAATGCTGTCAGAATTATAAAATATGCAATTACTATTAATACAAATGCCGGGGGAAAAGTGCTTTTTGTACTAAAAAATTCGAATGAATATTACAATAATACATTCTGAATACTTTAGTATGTAATTAACAGTTTTGTCTGAGAAAATCACTAAATTTTATATATTTATTCAGATTCACATAAATCATATTTCAAAAACACATAATTACTTCAAATCCTTTCACACAATACTGAAAAAAATGCACAGTTTCTGATTTTTATTGATTCTTTATTAATTTATACATGTACCATTTTTTAATCTTGATGCATCCTCAATTGTATTATGCACATCTTAATCTGTTTTAACAATTATAATATAAAGATTAAGGCTGACTCAGTAAAATAATAATCCATGATTTCTGCAGTACTTGCAGACAAACTAGGAATGCTGCTGTGATAGTATCTATCTATCTAATGGGATATTAATTTGGCTTCAATAGAAAAAAATAAAAGCATACACATGTATATAATGTGTATGTATATATTAGTTAAACTTAAATTGATTGACCATCGATAAAAAAATATTATAATATATGTATATATATATATATATATATATATATATATATATATATATATATATATATCCTTGTAAAACTAAAAATTAAATATGTATGTTTCTATTACATCATTTAGGACTTTTATTTTCAGACAAAGTAGAGTGAAGCTTAAAACAGTATCCAATTGTAACAGTCAATTTTGGGAAAATCAACCTTATAATTATTTTCTGTGTTGGTCAATGTCATAATTGGTATAAAATGTATATTGAACTGGAAGTTTTCTTTATTTTAAATGAAAACATTTGCTTGGTCAGCCATAATTGTCACAATCAAGTGGTCTTTTTACACTGTAGTTTTCTCACTGACTATGGGTTTGTTCTGAGAATGAGCCACACTTAGTATCGTTGGGGAGATGAGTTGTCAATTTTATGTTTATCAGTCTTTCATAATCCAGTATAATTGTAAAAAGGGAATTTGTAACTAATAATCACACAATATACACAATTAAAATTGTATGCATTTAGATTTATTTAGTACTGCACATTAATCATTTTCCAAAAATATGAAGCAACATTATATTATATAATGCTGCAATACTAAAGTAAATTACTAATTAAAGGTCGCTGATGTGTAATGGGTGTGGTGTCCACCTAATGATCTGGAGGTCACTGGTTTGATCCCCAGTGTGGGAGCATTCTTAAGAAATCTCCAAGAGACACCCAAGTACTGGTTCTAGGCCCAGGAAACGAACTCAAGAGCATTTCACATACATGTACGTAGTTAGTTATTAGCATTTCACATACATGTACGTAGTTAGTAATTTAAATTTAATCGAACTAAAAATGGGTTAAAACTAACAACTGAAACCCTTATCAATACATTTTATTTTGAATCAAGCAAATGTGGAAATTCATTAAAAATAATGAGTAAAATTTAAAAATTCTACTTTAAAGTAATCATGATAATTTAGATTATTTTCAGAATATTTAATGATGATAATGATACAATTATTTATTCCCTAAATGATAAAAATAAAACATGTTATGTTAATTTATGGAAAAAAAAACGCTTATTTTTATCAATATCATGGTAATTACAACTAGATACAGGCAATTAGCTCAGAAACGTGCATTAATTATATTAATGAACAACGCAGACATTTGTATGATTTATGGTCACTATTTGATTAACGTTCTATACATGACCTGTCATAAAAGGTATAGTTTAGCCAGTACTACAATCGGCAATGATAGTCTGTATTGCATACATATTCCAACGTCTATTATCGATTCGCTTCCTCAAACTGAACAAATATTTAATGTTTACATTGCGAAACGTAATGCATCCAGTTTCACTTTCGGTTTGGTTGGTTTTGTAAACACCGTAATTTCATCTTAAAAATTGGATGATAGGGTGATTAAATAATAATGGAAAAGTAAATCACTTGGATAATAGGTCAAAATGCAACACAAATGAACGTTAATAGTGCTCTTAATATCAAAGTTTCGGTAAAAAGTTTGGCGCTAGTTCAACGCGCATCGTATACAGCCTCATAACAATAGACTGACAACCTTTTGGGTAGTAAAGTAGTAATACAAGGCAATATGGCGACCGTTAGCCACGAGGCCTATCTTACGGAGAAATCCGAGATAGCCAATGTATCACGATTGGTGTTTTATCCTGGCTATGTTAATACATAGCTACTTTCAGTAAGTAAATGTTTCCTTTTACAATGAACGCCTATCAGAGAATAAGTTAAATTAATACATTCGGTATAAACTTGCATGAACGTTTAAATAAATAATACGAGCTTACATGTTGTCTGTATTTGGTAGTAAATTTATGTTCAACACATGTGGATCACTACGTGTTCTTAAAAAACTATGTCATATTCCAGAAGCTCGCAAAACATATATATATATATATATATATATATATATATATATATATATATATATATATATATATA
The DNA here is from genome assembly GCF_020536995.1 of Dreissena polymorpha. Taxonomy (NCBI): domain Eukaryota; kingdom Metazoa; phylum Mollusca; class Bivalvia; order Myida; family Dreissenidae; genus Dreissena; species Dreissena polymorpha. The sequence continues at coordinate 125,126,794 of NC_068357.1, read as the reverse complement.
TATATATATATATATATATATATATATATATATATATATATATATATATATATACACATCAGAGGACCAAATAAGATGCGTATTTGCGTAAAATACGCATGCAAAAAAAGAAAATACGTATGACTTAAAATTGTGTTGGGTAAAAAACAACTCCTGGCTAAATTCGGGTTCGTGTGCAACTTCAATTCGTATTAGCCGTTTATACATGCATATAAATTCATGTAAACATGACTGGTTCCCGTCATTGTGTCCACACCGGTACAAACGTTGTGACATCACCATATATGCATAGAATGTGGTTCCCGACCTCATTTACTCATTTACTCTTCAGTCAGAATGGTATCATTTCATTTCGGCCCACGATAAAAACCGATGTTGACAACGGGATCCACGCTGCATTGTTGAGAATCGATACACGCTTATGGTGAAAACATTTGACATCACATTGGATACTGTCTTTCAATGACAAACAAACTAGGCCAATTATAGTCCGTTTCCAAAATGAGCGCAACATCGAAGACATACTGGCTAATGCATACAAGTTGAGAGGCACTAAATACGGGATAAATAGAGACTACCCTAAGGAAATAACCCAAGCGCGTGCTAGGCTTTGGACTCGTTTCAAACAAGAAAGCGAACAAGTCCAAGGGTAGTATCCACTTTGGTTACCCTGCCAAATTAATAGTACGAAAAACTGTAGTGCAAGACGAATTCCCAGACTGGAAAATCATTACGCAATCGCACCGAACGGAACAACCAAAAACATCTGAAACTGTAACTAAACCTCCCGTGCATAAGACACCGTCCAACCTAATCTCTACTAGCAATAGGTATGCTAGCCTACCCATGGAATCGGACGAATCCGACACCGGCGACGACAGCGACTCAACAGACGACACGCAGTCGATTTACCAGTATAGTCAGTCCATGCTCCAAATGGAGGCCCACGTGAACCGCAGACATAACACACCGGATGATGCCCTAGGGGCACACGGTGGGACCCAAAATACTGTTGTACCCATAAATCGCTAGGACAATCGGGGTGGGGGGGGGGTGTTAACAATACTAACAATGTGATGAACTGTGAACCAAAAAGCGGCCCAGAAACAAACTCTGACTCGGTAAATATTGCTGTAGTTAACGTTTGTGGCATTGGGCGTGCATTATACCCTGACTTTGTCTCATTAGTAAATAGTTATGACATGTTTTTTGCAACTGAGGCAAAACTTGAGGACAATGACATAATTGAAATTGATAATTATTCTTTTATTAGTAAAACCAGAAAACAAAAATACAAACGAAAATCTGGTGGTATAGGCGCTTTTATAAAATAGTATTTACAAACACGTTGATGTAATAGACAGCCAGTCAGAATATGTTTTTTGGTTGAAATGAGTATACTTATATTGCAAGCGACATTGTTATAGGTATTATTTACATACCACCATTGCATTCGAGGTTCTATAATGATGATGAGTACGACAATTTTTTTTAACGAAGTAGCTATTAAATGCAGCAGCTTTGAGCATGTATACATCTGCGGAGATATGAACGCACAAACTGCAGACTTATCTGATTATACAGAAAATGATGATATGTTGACAGATTTTTTCAATCTTGATAATGAGACTATAACTTTTTTTCGATCAAAAGGCCCAAATGGAAAACTGTTACATACCATTAAGAAGGGTTTATCAAGATAAAAAGAAACATAATCATAGATATCGTTTGGTAAAGATAGATTTATTGGCAAAATGACATTTAGAAACATATACGTAATTGACTATTTAATATCTACAATTAACGCCTTTTCAATTCTTAAGGAATTTGAAATTATGAACGTGGACGGATTAAGTTCAGATGGCCATGCTCTCATTAAATATAAAATAAAAGTCGAGGCCCGCATTAACAGTAACACTTTTGAAACAAAAACTTACAGACCAAAATGGAAAGAAGCCCTTTGTGAAACATTATGACAAATGTAAATGTAGAAGCTATAAATAGTATAGCGAGAGAAATTGAATCTGGCCACTTTACTGCAAACCAAAATAATATACATAGAATAACCCATGAAATGTCAAATATTCTTCTAAATAGTGATAAGGAAAGCTTCCCAGAAGTCCAAATAAGCAAAAAACGTAAAGGCAAAAAATATAAACCCTGGTTTGGCATACAGTGTGAAAAGGCAAGGAAAATATATGTAAAAGCAAGAGAAAAAAAATAAACATCCAACATAAGACAATAAAATGTATGCAAATCTAGCATGTAAAAAATTTAAGAAAATAATGAACACTCACATAAATAAATATAACAAAAATAGGGAATAGGTCCTTAGAACCATGCAAACAAAACAACCAAAAGAATACTGGAAGTACTTACATAAAGTTAAAGTAAAAAGTAAAAATGATGATATGCCAGTCTTAGACTTGTTACAAAACTATTTTGAAAAGGCTTGCAACCAGGACCATGATACTGATGAGTCACATATAATAAATAGCATTGATATAGAAAATAATAATAATATATTAAATGTAAACATAACAGCTGAAGAAATAGGTAAATGTATAAATAAAATTCCAAATAATAAAGCACCGGGCTTAGATGGCATTGTAAATGAATACATTAAATTCTCAAAAGAAAAGATGTTACATTTATATGTATCCTTATTTAATGTAATACTGGAAACAGGTATTTTACCAGACCAATGGGGTGAAGGGCCATAATCCAACTGAATAAAAAAGGGCGATGCTGGAGCTCCAGAAAATTATCGCCCAATTACTCTTTTAAGTTGTGTAAGTAAACGTCTCACAGCCATTTTAAATGACAGACTTGGTCAATGTCTTGAAGATAATGAAGTACTCTCTGAAAACCAGGCTGGCTTTAGAAAAAAATATTCTACAACCGATCACATCTTCACCTTAAACTCAATAGTAGAAATACTAAGGCACTACAAAAAGAAAATTCTTTGTATTTGTCATAGACTTTTCAAAAGCTTTCGATTCTGTTTGGCGTGTGGGTTTATGGACAAAAAATACAATAACAACATAAATGGTAAATTTCTAAGGTTAATAAGGAATATGTACTCTAATATAAAATCCTGTGTCTCGGTTAGAACTCCAGACTTCCCAATTCTCATGTAACTCTAATGAAACTCAAAACTCCCCATTTTTCTCATATAACTGCGGCGTGCGTCAGGGAGAAAATTTATCGCCCGTTCTCTTTTCCCCTTTCCTGAATGATCTTGGGAATTACTTAGAATCTAAAGGCCACCGTGGTATGGAACTTACAAATCCAGAAAACGGTGTAGCTACTTTTCTCAAAATAATTGTATTATTATATGCAGATGACACAGTTTTAATTGCTGAAAATGCCAAAACACTACAAAACTGTCTGAATTACTTTGCTGATTACTGTTAAACATGGATCTAAATATAAATAAGGATAAAACAAAAGTAATGATTTTCGGATCAAGGCAAAATAAAAACTTTTCTTTTAAAATAGACAACACGTCACTAGAAATTGTGAACTCATACAAATATCTAGGTGTTTTTTTTAAGCAAAATCTGGTAGCTTCCTAACTGCAAAGAAACATCTTGCAAAACAAGCAAGGACAACAATGCACCTACTCTATTCAAGAATTAATAACCTTAATTTACCAATAGATCTGATATTAAAACTTTTTGATAACACTATCCTGCCGATATTAACATATTTAGCAGAGGTATGGGGCTATGAAAGAATTGATTTACTAGAGAAAATACACAATGAATTTCTGAGAAAAATTTCAATCTTAGAAAAAGCGTCCCACTATATATGATATACGCAGAATTAGGAAGATACCCCATAGAATTCACTATAAAATGCAGAATGAGTGCATACTGGAATAGATTAATAACTGGGAAACTGGATAAATTAGCATATCTCCTCACTTTGAATCTAAATGGATAAATTACGTAAAAAACATCTTTACACAAACTGGCAGAAATGACATCTGGCTAAATCAAGATCAATTCCAAAATAAAAATATAAAGTACACTATAAAAGGCATATTACTTGATCAATACCAGCAAACCTGGCAAACTTCACTTCAAAACTCAACAAAAGGCTTAAACTATTCAATATTTAAGGATAAGATTGAATTAGAGAAATATGTAATCACATTAACCAAATATGAATCATCTTTATGTATTAAATTTAAAACTGGAAATCACTTTTTCCCAAATGAGACAATTAGATGTACCAGTCAAGATATAAATGAGAGAACATGCCCTCATTGTTCATGCAGAGATGTGGCAGATGAATTTCACTACATGCTTATATGTTCCTTTTTTTAATGAACATAGAAGGAAGTTTATAAAAAGATACTACTACTGTAGAACAAATACGCTAAAATATAACGAATTGTTAACAACAAGGTCCTTAAAGGATTTAAAACATTTATGTAAATTCATATAAGTATTATTTCAAACATTAACCCGCTGAAAAGTTTAACTTGGTGTATATGTTTGTAATCTTTTATACAAAAAAATATAGATTATTATTATAAATTATTTATTTTTATAAATTATATTAACGGCCACCGGAAAAACTTTGCGAAACCGAAATTTCGCAAACTTAAGTACCCTTTTTCTTGAAGCTTTTTCTTGAAGGATTGCTTATTTGTGATAAAGTATAAGATAAAAGTCTAACTTGTGATTAATAATTGGTTATTTTTGCTTGTTAAATGCGTTTTCTTCACTATGAACTTTATTTGAAAAGTTGGGTCCCATGGGATTTTTGTATTTACCCATGGGATTTTTCATTCACCCATGGGAATTTTGGTTTCTCCCATGGGATTTTTCTCCAGCTTTTTTTATGGGAGAAAAAATCCCATGGGATTTTCAAAAACATAAAACACGTTCGTGTGTGCTTAGTTATCGATTTTAAGCATTGTTAAAGCATTTGTGCTTATTTTCGTTCAATTTACTTTGATAGAAAAAAAATCCCATTTTTTATGGGAAAAAAAAATCCGATGGGATTTTTTTCTGATTTTTAGAGATTTATTCATGTAAACACTACCTTTTAACAAATGATGAGCATTTCTCGCGATTTCAACGCGTTAAATCGTGTTTAAAAAAAATAAAAAAAATCCCATGGGATTTTTTTTCCCATGGGATTTTTTTGTCCCATGGGATTTTTTCCCATGGGATTTTTTTTCCAATGGGATTTTTTTTAAGGTATAAGTTTCTAAAAGCTATATAATCATAATAATAATAATAATAATAATAATAATAATAATAATCGTGCTCAATATGATGAATTTGTACTTTTAAGCGACTAACATTTTTATTCGAGCCGATCGTCGAGTCCGAATGGTGAGTATAAGAGCAATTTACCAGTACAAATAAATCTCACTTGTGTAGAGAACGCTACCGTACTATAAAATAATCTTGATAATAAGTCATATCATTTCTCGACAGAAAATGAAAACAGTATCCATATTGATGTCAGCAATATCCCCTGCTATAATAAATATTGACAAAATGAAAAACCTTGACAATAATTCCGTGTCGAATACGCATTAGATTATAGCAATCAAATTCATATAAGCATTGATAAGATAATATGCGAAAATGGGTCTTATGTAAAATACGGCCAGCGTAGCTCCATTCCATAATGTCCAGTATTAAGTCACTTCAAGTTTCGTGGTCGAATTATAGCATAATAATCATTTTCACATTACGCGAATCATATGAGTTTCCCTACATATATTGTGTTCAAATTTATGTTACACTAATGTGCGATGATGAAAAGGGGATTTCGGTAATTCTACATTCGCCCGCCTAGTACCGAAATCCCCATATTTACGCCTTAAAGGGTCAATAGGTCATCGGTATGAATGGTTTTTGACTTCACATGAATGTTAAGGTGCAAAAAAATGATATTAATTTTAATTATTAAGCACTCTTGACAGCATTAAGTTGCCTCTCAGTGGGGATTTCGGTAATTCTACACTAGAACTTAAACGCGCGCCGGTACCGAAATCCTGCTGTACAAACCTTCAAGTGTCAACAAAATTATTATAGTGTTTTTTTTTCATTAGCAACCAGTGACATGTATTATCTCCCATTCGGTTACTTCTTTTGGAAAATAATTAGCGGGGATTTCGGTACTGCTACATTCGTACGCCCAGAGCCGAAATCACCCATGTTTACGCCAATCCCCCATATTACGCCTTAAAGGGTCTATATGTCATTATGTTTGGGTTTTGGCTTTGCATTAATGTTGATTTGTACACAATCATATTAGTGTTAATCATTTAAACACTCTTATCAGAATATTTTTTCCATTATTAAATAGTTTATTAATGTGAAAAATGTGTAAACGAATGTAAAAAAGGTAAAATGTACATTTAAAACATTGGTTACACAAAAGTATATGTAAATATAACATGACATAGTAATAATAAGTCTTCAGAAAGTATTTTCCAAACAAATCTGATGAAACAAATGATATCGTACTACCTTATTTACAATATGCTATACACTTTTGCAATTTAGTTATCAATGTTTAATCAAAGCATAAATCAGCATATGTTGCCTCTTAGCGGGGATTTCGGTAATTCTTAACAAGCACATAAACCCGCGCCGGTACCGAAATCCCCGCTGTACAAACCTTCAAGTGTAAAAAAATACTGATTTAGGTTTAAATAAAGGGAACAATAGTATTTTTGGCCACCAAAAAGCACTTCCGCGTCAACAAAACGATTGAAATTATGTCAAAAACCCAGCTTTTCATTGTATATATTGCAATACACCATCGGCCGCCGAGAGCGGAATACTGCGCTTGGTCGCTAAACAATGTGGATTGCATCAAATTAAATGTCAATTTTCGATTTTATTACAAAAATAAACACTGCCTTTTTATAAATATGTCAAGCACGTACACTTAACAAAAAAATCGATATATCTTTATGTAATGTAGAAAAGTAAAGCGCTTTATATATAACAATGTTTTATAATGTCTCTCTGGTTGAGAAAAAAAACTAAACAAAACCATGTAGAACATATAATATGTTTTCATAATTAAAAAAAAATATTTAATGATGCACGTGATGTTTTATAATTGATATAAGTTCACGTGTCATTGAACGAGTTAAGGGAGAGATGCGAATTAAATTACACATAATTAAAAACTGATACTATACTGTCAGCTTGATTTATGAATTGTGTTCCATCGCGCCAATATATTCATTGTTCCATGAAATTGTGTATAAAAGCAAAACGATTGAAATTATGTCAGAAATCCTGCTTTTCACATGAAATGATCTTTAACACTTTATTTATTCCAATCAGGTAAATAACAAATACAATAATAGGGGAAGTCTATACTGTGTATTAGAAACTTGTTGTGGTGATCCCTTTCTTATCCGCTCAATACACATCCACCTGGCTACTGTACAGAAAAAATTAGATTTACTTCCAAAATAACTGATTTCATTTATTGCTAACTTGTTGTCTACATTTTAAATTAACAACGAAAATGGATCAACATCACCGTTGCACAATTATTAAGTTCACAGTAATCTGTACTTTAAATAGAGATAGCCTAATTAAAGACGGTGCTAATAAAGAACAAAGCGTGAATGTGGATATTAAGAAATTAGATCCTTTTTTGCATGACACTGGCAGTATATCATTTTATCTTATATAAATAAGCCACATTTAAGACACGGATAAATTTAAAATAAGACACATTTGCATCTTTCATTTCTTGAAAAAAAAATAAGCACGCAGTCACATATAAATAAGATACATTGAAGACACAGAAAATAAATAAATAAGACACATTTGCATCTTTCACTAAATTTTCTTAAAAAAACATGTGAAACTGAAGAAAAACATTTATTACTGACACATTATTCTAAAAGTCGACTGACAACTTAAGTTCAAAGAGGGATTTACAATTAAATAAGATCCATTTTCGCATGATGCTGGTTGTAGAGCAAGCAATACATTTCTTACTGACACATTATTCTAAAAGTCGACAGTCAACATAAATTCAAAGAGGGAACCACAATTAAATAATATCAATTTTCGCATGATACTGGTTGTATAGCAAGTAGTCAAATATTAATTACAGCTTGCATTAGTTGCAATAATTGTGTTAAGTGCGCGTGCTTCTGAACGTTGCGTTAAGCGAGAGTGTTGTCATTTTGTTAGTTTTATATTTTGGTATTATGTATGATTATTGCTTGTTTTGAATTTGAAATAAACGCTTTCTGGCAAATAAGCATCGTCTTAATTTTAATACAAATAATGAACATTTGACATACAAAATGTCCAATAACATACCGGCAATAACATTATATATATGTTAATTTCTTTGCATGTTTATACCGAAATTATAGCCGACATCGGCAGTTAGGGAAATTTTGTGACACACTTTAACACATCAAACATGCATGATAGTTCTTTTTTCATATGATATTCCCCTGGTTGCTTACCGGTGTATTGGTGCAGTTGATAACCCCGCCGGGACTATAGTAGGGTGCTAATACACACGTGTATCGTGTTCAATACAATCGTCTTAATTTTAATACAAATAATGAACATTTGACATACAAAATGTCCAATAACATATCGGCAATAACATTATATATATGTTAATTTCTTTGCATGTTTATACCGAAATTATAGCCGACATCGGCAGTTAGGGAAATTTTGTGACACACTTTAACAAATCAAACATGCATGATAGTTCTTTTTTCATATGATAATCCCCTGGTTGCTTACCGGTGTATTTGTGCAGTTGATAACCCCGCCGGGACTACAGTAGGGTGCTAATACACACGTGTATCGTGTTCAATACCCGATCCATGCTACAACGTGTAAGAACGGGAATTTCGGTAATTCTACCTTTTTAAGCTTGCGCACCTCTAATGGGCACATATCCAAATATAATTTAATTAATTATTTTCCTAATCAGCATCATTTCACTAAACTACATGCAAATTTGTAGGTAGGCTTTCCATGCTTAAAAAAAAATAAACCGATATTTTCAAAACCACCCTCACGCTCGGCTTTTGTCCAGTTTATTTTCACCCCTGGGGTATATAAAAGTTCCATAATTCATTCAAATTTCCAAATATGGGCATGCAGTTGGTGTGTACAGATGCAGTAAAGGTGTTTAAAGTTTAAACAAGATGAAATAAGTATTCTTTTACAGACATTTATTTTTTACAAATTTTAATCTATGGAATAGCGACATGAAATGTAAGTGATTTCAGCCAAGTAAAAATTTGGTCGGTTAAAAACAAAGTGTCATAAAATTCAAAATAGTATCATTTAAGTTATATTTTAAACTAAGTTTTTATAGAAACACTATATACAGCAAAAATACCAAAAAATAGACAGATTTACCGTTTACTTTTTGAAATAAAAATAAAAATGCAACATGCATCATTCGTATTTTCAGCAGTAAATTAATCAATTTAGCCATAACGTTGTTTTAATTTTAAAATTGAAGGATGTGCATACAATTTTCAACATATTTAACAATAAACATAGCTTATGTGCTATATTAAATCAAATTACGTTAGAAAAGAAATAAAACGCGTCGCAAAAAGTATGCGATGTCGGCAGGAATCGAACCTGCGCGGGAAAATCCCAAAAGATTTCTAATTCATCGCCTTACCCACTCGGCCACGACAATCTCACATCTGTGTAACCTTAAATTAGATATATATAAGTAAACAGGTAAAAAGGCTCGCTCGATCTTTGAAGAAATCCCGAAATCGTATTTTTCAGATGATAATTGGATCAAAGTCAATATATATAGTGAAAATAATGTAATCTAAATGAATAAGTTAAACATATATCAAAATTCGAAGTTTGAAAAAAATAAAATGCATCTCTCGGAAATAAGCGATCATTGAAGATCGGCAATGGCTTATGTATGAAGTGAAAGGACAGTTGAAAGTTTCCATTTTGCACGTTAATGATTCTGATAATATGGTGACAAAGGCAGCAGTCCTATGTAGTATTGTGTTTGACAGGAGAGTAGCGTGATCTGTGTCGGTGTTGGGCGCTCTGAGGGCGCAATCCGGCTACATAGGTACATAGGAACCTCTTGTTGCTATAGTCCATGGATCGGGTTCGGCAGACAGGAAACATGTAAATTTTTATAGGTATGTTTTATATCTTAATTACCTAAACGTATATTTATCCTGGTTACTTATTTACTGAGGTTTGAGTTAGTCGCAATGATTGTAGATACGTTGTACTATATTTAGTAAGTATTTGGAGGACGAGTGGCACGGGCACGCGCTTTATTATCACTTATGCAAGGATCGCGTTTTGTTTATATACGTATTTTTGATATTCCGATAGGCTTAAGGGAGGTAACTTATTCAAGTAAAACGCGATATTTTTTGCGATGCCTTTTTATAACTCTTGTTTAATTAATTACACGAATATACAGCTAAATTTAAGATGATTTTTACCAGAAAAAATTTCGGAGAAAGATATATTGAGATTTTGATATTCCATAGAATGCGAGTCTCCATATATATTTTCTATTGCAGGGGAGGTAATTTACATTTTTTAAAGTCTCCGAATTGGTCTTTGTTGTATCTATTTACGTTTATTTTCAAGCTAATGGCGATTAAAACATTAATTATTAGTAGTATGTGCTCACATGGATATTGGTACGGATATATCGTGTTCATATAAATGTTACTACATCCATTTCATTCATCATTCAGGTCGGGCTACACAAATCTCGTAAAGAGGCCAGTAGGACCTGTAAACAAACTCTCATACACACACTCTTCACTCATAGTGGCGCTCTCGCATGCCTGAGGCGATATATAAGACCGATGTCATATATAATACTGTATTCGCTGGTATTTTCGGTTGATATGTTTGATTGCTTAGGACGCAATGAATATAGTGTATTTATATTTAATCGAAGTGAGCTCATTGTTGTTTCTGGCGGCATTCAATTTCTGGTAATAGTTTCGCGATTAAAGACGTCGGTTCTCGGTTAGGTGTGGAATGTTCTTATTTGTAAATGTGCCAAGTGCTTAAAGGCGGTTTATCGCACTTTATTAGTCGGCGTTTCAAGAGAATGGGTAATAAATGCAAATCAGTAGGTGCTTAGAAGACTTAAGTACGGCAAGAACCACAACTCACTCTGCTAGGAACGATTACCACTGCCTGTCTGCAGCAGACGACAAATGATTCTGCTCTAGCAGTGAATGTATATACCAGCTTGTAAACGCCATTGGCCAGTCTAGTGTTTATCATTAAAATATGCACATATTGGCTGCTTTCATGGAAAACGAGGCTTAATGCACGTCAAATAAGATTAGCCTGTGCACAATGATAAGCATATGCAATGCGAACAAGCTAATCAAGGACGACAACAGCGAACAACTTCAGTGCCTTCGGCGCTTTGATTTATAATATACATTATGTCCTATGTTATATGGCGTATAGCTACTAATATATGTGTGTATAAAATATGTTAACCGTCTTTATTTTTTAAATAAATGAAATCATACTGAAACTCTACGAATTGAGGATTTACATGTTTTTATGAGCTGTCAAAGATTATTACAAACAACAATTATTATCTTTTTTAATGCAGACAGTTTAAAAGACTGTGGGTGCGGACCCAGGATCCTGCGATAAATCAAACGGAAAGGTACTTTAGGTACTTAAGCTACGTTGAAGAAACTCGGACATTGTTGACGCCCTGTCTTCAATAAATACTGTTTTTGAGTGAGGTAAAACTTACAAATGTATTTGTTAGCCAATTGACGTGTATCGTGGTATTTTGAAATTATTTTTAAAATAACTGGGCTAAGCATTGGTTTCGGTAGAAAAGTACTGTAACAATTTCGCTAGATTTGAACACATTTTTTAACACTCCGCATTATGATATTTTAATTCAATTTTTCATATTTATACCAAGTGAGTTTTCATTTGACCGCCTTGCGGATACAGATCCATTAGCATGTGCTTGTGTATTATAATAACAATTAATGAGTTAATTTACTACTTACAGTATCGTTATTTTCATCAACATCATCGTTTTCATCGTTATCATCATCATCATCATCAACATAATCATCATCTCATCATTATCATCATCATCATCATTACCATCATCATCATCATCATCATCATCATCATCATCATCATCATCATCATCATCATCGTCATCATCATCGTCATCATCATCGTCATCATCATCATCATCATCATCATCATCATCATCATCATCATCGTCGTCGTCGTCGTCGTCGCCCTCGTCCTCGTCCTCGTCCTGCTCCTCCGCCTCCACCGCATCATCAGCAGCAGCATCGTCATCAGCAACAGCAGCAGCATTATCGTCACTATTACCAACAACATCGTTATGGTCGTCATCGTCGTGATCATCATCATCAGTGTCATCATCATCATCATCATCGTCATTGTTATCGTCGTTGTTCTCCTCCTCGTCGTCGTCATCGTCATCATCGTCGTCATCGTCATTCTCATCATGAACAATTTCAACAACCGTAAAACCTATCGCTCAGCTCATTTTTGCAGTGAATTCGGATGTTATATCAAATCTTTTTGATTAATAGAGTTTGCTGCTTAATGTATTAATAACTAAATAATAATGTTGATAATATTGAAAATAAATGGTTTCAATTTTTTTTATCCGTTTAAGATGCAGTATTTGACCAAGTCAATTTGTCGCTAAAAGTATTCATTACACATTCAATCCAAAAAGCGTTACGAGTTGCTATTGAAACTATAATCGCATTCCGATAAAAATGGTGTCTGTATTAGGGCCTGTTTAATTTCTACGCTTCATTGCAATTCATAAAAATATTTTTAAGGGTACCGGTATATCTAGACACACTCTGTTATCCAAACAATCCTTGTGATCATAAACAAATAAACAATGAAATATAAATAAAATTAGATGATAAAAAATGGTATCTTCCTTTTTGCTTTTGCTAGTTATCATCAGAGTAGCAAAACTTTTAAATATAAATTATATTCAATTCATAGCACGCTTAAAGATTTGAAGTTTATCTAAATCTATAAGCACAAACATATTTATGTTTGTTAATACAAAGCTGTAGCAGTTTTCTGATTGCGCTTGAAAAGATGTGATTGTTGTTGTTGCATTAATAGTATAATTAGTTTGTATTTCCAGATTAGGTATTCCACCATACATTTTGTTTTTAATCAGATGTCTTATAATTGGCATTGCAATATTTCAATAACGAGTAATCAACACAATTGACTTTATGTATTTTTAATTGTTTATCCATATTATCATTAACACTTGAGGGAAAAATAAGCTGTGTCATTTTTTATTTTTTATTTACGTATGGTTCAGACAACTCTGCTTTTACTATATGCCGTAATAATAATAAGTTTCCGTTCACTTAAAGATATTGTTTTTCGTGTTGGAAAATTTAAATACGAAAAATATTTAGAGACAAGTGTTTTATGTTTGTTTGTCAATTATTTAATTGAAGTAGAAATCATACATCAGTGTACATAATTTTATTGTGTTGTTCCCTTCGTTCTTTACTTTAAAAATACAACTTAACAGCTTTGCAATCAACTGAAATAATATATAAAAAGTAAAAACAATAAACGTTTGGCTTTCTTAATACGATATCATTTCAAACGCTGTTGGAAGGAACCATTGCTTATTAGAGGTTTACAAGGTAATTTACCCAAGTACGCAAATGTAATGGTCGATTGCCCTTAGGCATGATTCTGTTTTATTACTTTAATCCGGTTGTAAAAATGCATGACCGAAGGGTCATCAGATAAGCAAAAACAGGGCCAAAATCTGATAAAATAGCGCTGTTTAACTGACTGTACGAAAATCCGTATGTCCGAAAATTTAGAATCATGAAAACATAAATATTTTGGCTTAAAAAGGAAATGTAAGAAAATTTAGAATGTAAGAGAAAATACGGTGGTTTTATGGTGTTTAAATCGATTAGAAATAGCAAAACCTAAAGACATTATCTCAAAAGATTTTATATGAATGTACACACACGGTAAAACTAGTCTATTAAAATGCAATACCTTCATTGGTTCTCATGTTTTTAATATTTATTAAACATAGGTATTTGTGAACACTTGTTGTTATATAATATTGAAATGTACACGCATACTGAACATAAAATCATTAGCATAACGGCTAAGTTGGTTTTTACTAAGATTGCAATAGTGTTTATTTTATTATTATGAATCTTATGAGGATAATTTTGAAAGTATGACACAGAGTATCTGAAGAAGATATATACATAATCACATATGTTGTTGTTGTTGTTGTGGTTATTGTTTCAATATTTTATGAGTATCATACATTCAATGACGAATAGCTATTAATTTGTCATACAAACACCATAATTATTATTGGATTGCGGAGATTGAACAAATCGATTCCCTAGTAACTGATATAACTGATACATTTTTTGAGCGACAATTTGAAACTAAATCTAGTATTATTTAAATTAACTTATTTTAATTGCAGACTTTTTTTATTAACCCCAATTAATGTGTACGCAACGTTTCTTTTATTTGAATCGCTGAGTACGAAGAATCAAGCTATTTTTTAATTAATTGACAGTGATCTTTAATGTATGTCATAATATAAATTGAAATCAATCTTAATTAAAGCTTGAGTGGTTGGTTTGTAATAAGTTTTGTAAATGTTGCTGTAAGATATGTATGCACAATAAATACTAACGCTCTGGCATATTGTGATGGTGATATGATTATATATTGCACAATGAATATGTGATGATGTTCTTGTGATAATATTGAGGCTATAATTAGTTTTTGAATTAAGCTAGCTAATTTCAAATAAGATACAAACACATCCCAATCCTAAAATTATCTGTAAGTTATAGTATTGTTTGCCTCTAGGCGCATAATTAATTGAAGGCCTAGTTTATCTGTTAATCCTCGCCCCATGTGGTGTCCCAGTGGGTACACTGATATTAATACACGATGTATTGGTCCACAATTAAATCTCTTATAAACATGTCTCTCAGGTGACTGAAAAATGGCTGTGTAGATACAACAAATACTACAACAACGGAGACTAAGATAACACATGTTACAATTAATTTGTCTTCCTTGCGTTCTTCTTATACGACAAACACTTCTAAAACAAAAAAGCAAAAAGCCGCTACTGCTACTGCTTCGGCTACTCTTACTGCTACTGCTACTGCTGCCGCTGCCGCTGCCACTGCCACTGCCGCTGCCACTGCCGCTGCCACTTGCCGGCTGCCACGGCCAACTGCCGCTGCCACTGCCGCTGGCCAGTGCTGCTGCTGCTGCTGCTGCTACTGCTAGTGCTACTGCTACTGCCACTGCTACTAGCCACTGCCACTGCCACTGCCACTGCCGCTGTCCACTGCCGCGCTGCTGCTGCTACTGATAGTGCTACTGCTACTGCGGCTGCTTCTTCTGCTGTTGCTACTGCTACTGTTACTGCTATGATACGGCTACTGATACGGCTACTGCTGCTACTGCTACTGCTACTTCTACTGCTACTTCTACTGCTACTGCTAGTGCTACTGCTACTGCTACTGATTCTGCTACTGCTACTGCTGCTGCTGCTGCTGCTACTGCTGCTGCTGCTGCTACTGCTACTAATGATAATAATTCTCCTTCTACTTCTCTTTCTACTATTGCTAGCGATGCTTCATAATTTATTTTTAAATGTATCATTTTGTTAAAACAGGAAAGAACTGTTATATATATTTTCTTAAAGGTGTAAAGAATCTTAACTTTTCTGCGATTAAAGTTTTATTTAACTGGATTAGTATAGGCCACATAACAGACGCTATTGTACTGATTTGTACTAAACAACATTTTGTCATAATCAACAGTTTTTAACATGCCGCAGTTCCTTGGAAGTTAACCTTTGATTGGAGTTATGTATAAAAACATTAACAAGGTATTTGTTGACAGTTTGTCCTGTCACAATTATATATTAGTTGAGCCAAACGTGTGATAAAGATCCCTTTTGGGGTGGCGATAAATACTATTTATATTGTTCAACAGTGGGAGACTGAGAAAACATATGTTACAATTAATTTGTCTACTTTGCCTGCTTCTTCTTTATATATTTTTCTTGCTAATCGTTTAAGTTTAGTTTAGTTAAGTAGGTATATCCAATTTACATTTTTTGATAGATATTTATTTGGATAGTAATAGTATGTTTTATTTGACTTGACATCATTGAACCGGTTTATTCATTGATAAGATCGGGATCTCCACAGGTGTTTAATCTCGATTGTTGGGTGGGGGAGAAGGGTCCGAATGATAATGTTGTCGTCGGCTTACGAATCACATTTCACAAGTTTTAGACAAATATGCATACGTTATAAACCTAATTTAAGTATTACATAGATAATAACTTATCTTTATTTTGATGAACTACGTTTAAGGTATAAACTATAACTATCTATGTGTTGTGTGCCGCATACATACCATCTTGCTTTTTTAAATTTGATCACAACGGTCCGAAGTCATAAACATTCATTATGCATGGTTGCTAAAGCACAGTGTATACTAACTTACCTATGTTTATTGTTGTTTGCTAGGGGTTATTATTATTATTATTTATTTTTTTTATTTGGGGGGGGGAGGGCTTTTATAGAAGATTTCAACTAGTCCTTCAATTAACGAAAAAAAATATTGGTATAGGAAATATAAAAGAGTAATAGACAGCTTCATTCATGCTGTTCTATTATGGTGTTTTAACGCATATAATTATGTATGGTTCATGAAGCACATTGTATGCTACCGATGTTTATTGTTGTTTGATGATGATGTTAAGTTGGTGTTGCTGTTGTTGTTAATGATGATGATAGGAGGAGGAGGAAGAAGAAGAAGAAGAAGAAGATGATGATGATGATGATGGTGGTGGTGGTAGTAGTGACGACGACGACGATGATGATGATTTTGATTATGATAATGAGATTTGAATTAAATTAATGCGAAAAGATTTTTCTTTTTAGCGGCCAAGTGCAGATATCTGCGCTCGGCCGCTGTAAGGGTTATGTAATATTTGCAATCTACATAGGAGTCAATAGCAGATACCAAGCACCATATGCTTATGAGAAACAAAAGCAAAATATTGGCAATCGCTGAAATCTCGAATATGACTTAATCATTTTATTAAATGAAACCGGTAACTATTTTAAACGGTTATTATATTGCAACAACTTAGCGTTGTTTATCCAAAAGACCATTGTTATAATTACAGGGACGTCAATAGGCCAAACTATTCAGGAAATATGATTTGAGTCGTCAAGGATAGATTTTGAGATCAATGTACGTCCGATGAGATTTAAAGGGAGTTGAGGCGTAGGGACAGATTCGTTCGAGTACGCGATCATTTGAGAACAAATAATGTTGAAGCTTTATCGGAATTCCGGAAATTTGCGATCGGTACCGATTTTCCTGTTTTTTTTTTATGATTCTGATAAGTTAGCGGCCGGCACGGACATGAATATAACTGACGAAAACCTCTTCGCTACTTTCCCGAAAAATCTTCGACATGTTGCAAATATCCGTAATCTTCCGCATTGTACCTCACCAGAATTGCCAACAGAAAGACTACAATAAATCAATTAGCTACGGCTCGGGCGGGGGATTTACCTTTATCCTGTAAGGGACCTAATGCCCCCAGAAGACTACCGGCTATTTTTTCCCGGAATTCGAACTTGATCTCACTTGATATCCCCTGCATTAAATATTTATATCCGCAATTTGATCTCTAGAGTGCTGACTGTTAGTATTGTATTTGACTAGAAGACTGTCGATTAATGTATTTTTAAGATTAAAACAAGCTTACGAAGAACGTTGTGTTTGCTTTTTGTAGGCTTTCTTTTAAAAATGTATTGTCCGCCACGGACGCAAACGATTGACCAAATGTACCAGATTGGTGGTCTCTTTAAGTGCGATGTTTTACTGCCGTGATATCTTTAATCAAATACACATT